>NC_088922.1:60845000-61145000 GCF_038396675.1 Hydra vulgaris | reverse complement strand
CATCAGGAAAATTGTTAAGAAATATCAGAATTCAGGTTCTACAGCAGACAAGGCACGTTCCGGAAGGCCAAAGAAGACTACGGCTCTTACCGATCGGGTGCTGGTCCGCATATCACTTCAGGATCTTCGCCTGACTGCACTACAACTAAGCCGGAGACTGTCGGAGGAACATGGAGTTAATTTGGCCTCCAGAAATGTGCGGAAGAGACTACAAAAGGCCGGATTAAGAGGGTGTGTGGCAGCAAAGAAACTTTTGCTCTCTGCCGCCAATGTCCGGCGACGGTTGGTCTTTGCCAGGGAGCACAAAGACTGGACTTTCAAGGACTGGAAAAACGTTATTTTTTCCGATGAAAGTTTATTTCAACTATTCTGTGGGGTAAAGAGACTGATTGTTAGAAGAAGAGTTGGTGAAAAGTTTAAAAAAGACTGTATTGCACCAACTGTGAAGCATGGCGGTGGTAGTGTTATGATTTAGGGGTGCATGTCTGGACATGGGGTAGGGCAGTTGTATCGGTGCATTGGGTCCATGAACCAAGACCAATACATTGGAGTGCTTCAGGACTCAATGCTACCATCTGCTGATACTCTGTTTGGACAAGAAAATCGGTTTATCTTCCAGCATGACAATGCGCCATGTCATAAAGCAAAGAAGGTAACCAGTTTCCTTCGTCAAAATGAAGTGGATGTGCTCGACTGGCCTGCTCAGACATGAACCCCATCGAGAATTTATGGAGTGTCATGTCTAAGAGCATTGAGGGAAAAAAACCATCCAATTTGGATGACCTGTGGGTATTGTTACAAGGTGCGTGGAACAATATCCCACAGACAACAATCGATGGTCTTTTTGCCTCAATGCCTAGCCGTATGAGGTGTGTGATTAAACCATACCAAATAATTATAAAAAAATGTTTATTTTACATGTGTTCACTCTGTATGTAGTGCTCAATAATTTAGATAAGAAAACACACATCTCTTAAAATTTCTTTCGTTAGAACCTCTTAAATGTAAAAAATGCTATATTCTGTCGGATTTGTCCTTACTTTGTGCCGCCACTGTATATATATATATATATATATATATATATATATATATATATATATATATATATATATATATATATATATATATATAAATGCGGTATTGGGTAATATAAATTGCGGTAAAATAGAAATGGTATTAATTAAAACATAAGTGAGAAGTTCTGAATTCATTCCCCACCATGTCCCTGGTAGTACTGTACTCAGCTTGTTTCTCCGCACAGTGGCCTTGTTTGTCAAGGTTTGTGTTTTGGAATTATAGAGTTGAGAGAGAGTTGTAATCAAAACTAAAGTAGCCTCCTTGAGTAGTGGCCTTCTCAGGCTTGGGGAGGTGAACTATCATTAAAAAAAAACAACTACAAACTCTAAATATATATGATATAAAGCATCAAAATTCTTATCATGAATTATTTTATAATCATACAATCGAATTCTTGAATTAATTTGAAAACTTAGAATTTAAAAATATTAAACTATTAAACAAAATATTCAAAGCTAATCTCTATTAATAAGTTTTCTTGTTTTGTAAAAGACTTAAAATGGCATTAAATCTTTTAACCAATTTTTTTCATACTTGTTTACTTTTTTTAAAACCCCACATAGTACATAAACACATATCTATTTTTTTAAAGTTTAGCTTCAACTACTTACACGAAAAAGTCCAGTAATGTCACGAAGATGGTTTGCACATTTACCTTTTACTGAAGAGGGAACTCCTTCACCTTGCTATATATAAATATTTAATATATATAATAAAAAATATATAATTTAAAAAAATAATATAATTTAATATATATATTAAAAAACATATAAAAATTTATATTTAATATATATTTAAAAAAATTAAACAAATCTTGAAAATTACTTTTTAATATTAATTGAATAACTAACATTTGTTTTGTCTTACCCAATTAATAAAGACTATTTTAGGTAAATTTGTATTTGGATCAATGACTCTTAAACCAGCATATAACATTTTTCCTCCGCTTAAATCATCAACGAGCTCTTCCAAACCATCTTCTAAAAAGTTAAAATGTAATAAAAATTAAAGTATTAACTTTTAAAAATATAAACTTATATAAATATATATTTATATATTTTTTCAATTAAAACAATAAAAATACCTCCATCATTAACAACTTTTAAGTCAAAAGTTGAACCATCATAACCAAACAATACCCTGTATACATAAATAAAAATTGAAACAATCATGATATACCAAAAAAAATTTAAAAAATCAAGCTCAAATTAAAAAGCTTACAGTCAAACCCAACTAAAAATATTGGGTTTTGTTTTAAATATAGATCAAACAAAACTCAAATTATTTGGTGTTGTTTTAGATTTAGTGTTTATTATCTATAGAGTTTCCATATAAATATATATTTTTTGATTAAAAATAAAAAATGCAAAAAATTGATTTTCGCAACTATATACTATATAAATTTTTATATAAATAAAAAACAATTGAAAGTGAAGATTAAGCAGAAGAATGACTTCTTTATCTTGCAGTTGTATCTTATCTATCCAGTTGTTTATCTTGCAGTTTTCTTCTTTATCTTGCAGTTTTCTTCTTTATCTTGCAGCTTCTTTATCCTGCTTTTGTGTCTTGCTTTTGTAATTGGTTTAAACTAAAGGATTGTGATGCATTTCCAACAAGAATGTTGAGCAATCAAATTATATCAACAATATTGTGCAGTAATATAACAATTGATTAATTATTAAACAGATTAAAAAAAAATAATCAGTTGAAAAAATCTCTAAAAAACCCACATTTTCTAGGTTTTATAAAATTTTTTATGGCAGGTTTATTTGTTATTTAGTTTATTTGTTATTTAGTATGTTTAGTATGTTTATTTGTTATTTAGTTTTTAATTTTAAAAACTATGATGTAGTAACAGTAAGAGTCACAAAAATTAGATGTAGTTTCACTTCTTGGAAAAAACAAAAAGAAACCAAAATAAAAGCAAACCTTGTAAACAAAATAAAAAGAAATCATGCAAACAAAAGAACGCCAGAAAAATTACATAAGAGAAAAAAAGCAAAGTAGAACAAGACAAATATTTCTACTATGATCATTTAAAGTAACAAGAAAGAAGATCAACAAAGACCTTGAAGACTTTAATATATCTCCTTTAAAATTATATTCAAAATCTTTAAAACAAATGTACTTATAAGAAAAGCAAAAGTGGACATTTTTTTGTATCTCCAACACTGCTGTTGGAGATACAAAAAAATGTTGTCCAATTTCTGTTGAATTTATTAGCTACTTAAGAGTGTTTTTATTATTCAAGGTAATAATACCATGGTTACCATGGCAATTCTTTGAATCTTTTTAGTTTTCTAGTTATTAATAATTTTACAGGAATATTAGTGGAAGAAGCTTATATGGCTTAAGTGGTAGAAGCTTATATGGCTTAAGTGGAAGAAACTTATATGGCTTAAGTGGTAGAAGCTTATATGGCTTAAGTGCTAGAAGCTTATATGGCTTAAGTGGTAGAAGCTTATATGGCTTAAGTGGTAGAAGCTTATATGGCTTAAGTGGTAGAAGCTTATATGGCTTAAGTGGTAGAAGCTTATATGGCTTAAGTGGTAGAAGCTTATATGGCTTAAGTGGTAGAAGCTTATATGGCTTAAGTGGTAGAAGCTTATATGGCTTAAGTGGTAGAAGCTTATATGGCTTAAGTGGTAGAAGCTTACATGGCTTAAGTGGTAGAAGCTTATATGGCTTAAGTGGTAGAAGCTTGGAAATCATGAATGTTGTCTTACCTTTTGACAAACCAATGTTTTAATATTTGTGTCAGAGGCACTGAATTGTTTCTTTTGTTTTTGTTTTTGCTTTAACAGGTTTTTTTTAATATGATTGATAGCAAGGGTATATTTACTCCCTTGAAATATTATAAAAAGTCATCTTCTAATAAGGGAATGAATTCATATAAAAAGGTTTTTAATTCAATTTTGTTATCAAAATCTTTAAAGATGTCTCTTAAAACATATACTTGTTTTTTTTCTGTGCTAATAATTAGTAATATTAATACATGCTTATGAATACTCTCCTTACATTGCATTTTTTGATTCATACATATTGGACTTTCTTAAGTTTAAAACAAAAAGTGATGCAGTATTTAGATTGCTTGTATAGAAAAAAAAGAAGAGGAAAAACAATCATTTTAGGTCTATTACATAGTAAATTTTGAAAATGCTTAACAAAAAACCTTGACAAGCAAGGCCACTGCACAGAGAAACAATTCCTGTAATGCATCAAGAATGTAGTGCTGATCAAAATCAGAACTTTGCATTTTCAAAGCATTTTGTTCCATTATACCAATCTCAAATTATTACATCATTATTACAACTTACATAATTGGCAATGCTGCAACATGAAAAAAAAAACAAAGATATCGAAACTTAATGTCTGTTCTAGGAAGTAACCGAGCCTTGGCCCCAGCCAAATAGAGGTCTTTCACAACCCTGGCTCTGCCCCCAGCTAAACAATAATTTTAGCAGGGGTTATTAGCTGAGGGTAGGATATTTTGTATATATCAAAGGTGTACACTTGTGGTTGCTCAACAGTACCAGATGACCGAATTTTGTGAAGTGCGGCTAAAAATATTCCTTTGATGCAATAAAGTCGCCCAAAAAGATAACTATTGATTTTTTTTTGTTCTTTTTTTTATTCAAGAATTCTATAAAAAGAAAAGTAACTAAAATATTAATCTAAAATAATAAAAGCATCAAAGTTTGTTTTACGCATTCTATATTATTAATTAGAACATAAAAAACAGAGATCATCTGGGCCATATTCAAAAAATCTAGAAAATATTTTGCTAAAAAAATCTAGAAATTATTTTCCTTTTATTTGTCCTAATTTAACTTTAAACTAATAACTTTCTCAATATTTTTGAAACTTTTTTTTTTGGATACGTAAAAAAAAAGGAAAAACAATAAAGTACAAACTTATACTTCATACTATGTGTCTATGTGAATTTTTATATATTGATATGAATAAAATTAGAGTATAAAGACGATAAGACTACCAAAACCTGTAGGTTATACATATTACTACTACTACTACTACTACTACTACTACTACTACTACTACTACTACTACTACTACTACTACTACTACTACTACTACTACTACTACTACTACTACTACTACTATTACTAAATAAAAACTAAAAAGTTTTATTGTTTAAACAAAAATATTTTATCGTTTAAACAAAAACTATTTTATTTTTAATTTTTTACAAATTTTTACAAAAACTTTTTTGTAAAATGGAAACATCAAAAACATTCAGTTAGACAAAAACTTTTTTATGGAATAACTAAATTATCTTTTAACATCATTTATGTGACATTTATTCAGAAAATATTAGTAAAAAAAAAGCAACTGAGAATTTTTTAAAGAAATGAAATGTTTTATAAAAAAAAATTTAATTTTTAAAGACTTTAAATTAAATATAATCTTATAAAATTAAATTTAGTTTTGGACAAATTCAAAATGTAAAATGTAAATATTAGTTTGAAATAAATGTAAAATAGTTTTGCATTTTTTATTAAAGAAGTTTTTTCTAATTGCCTGCTAACTAAATCATTACATAAAATATAAGTCTCTTTACCATAGATATCATAGATTATTATAAGCAAAAAGAAATTTAAAAATTTTTTTCTTATAAAAAGAGAAAAGGCTTTTGTTTAAGGGAATTCTTTTCACTAATGTAAAGTTCTTTTACGTAATACGTTTATGAACATAAATTAGGTTTACAAATATTGTAACTGATAGAATCTATCTATAAATTGATAAAATGAATAAATTGAATAATTATATATATATATATATATATATATATATATATATATATATATATATATATATATATATATATATATATATATATAGATATATAAATATATATATTTATATTTATATATATATATAGATATATATATATTTATATTTATATATATATATATATATATAGATATATATATATATTTATATATATATATATATATTTATATTTATATATATATATATATATATATATATATATATATATATATATATATATATATATATATATATATATATATATATATATATATATACAGGGTGTATACTTAATTTCTGACCCCCTATATCTCGGTTTAAGAATACGGTATTTCAACACATACCATTTTATTACTGTCATATCAATTTAATTAGACAAAGAATATATGTTAATAGTCAGTAATCAGTATTTTGTCCATTTCTTTCTATGCATTGGGTAATTCTCCTTGGCAGGCTTTCTACTAGGCGAAAACACTCTTCTTGCGTAATGGCAGCCCACTCCTGTTCAACACGTCTGATCAACTGTTCACGATTACGAGGTCGAGGATTGTGTAAAACACTGTCCTGGAATCTTGACCAAATATGTTTGATGACATTTAAGTCGGGCGAGTTGCCAGGCCAGTCGGTCCACACTGCTGGAAAGTCTCTGTTGATCACATTCATTGTTGCTCTTGCTGTGTGGCAAGTTGCTCCATCTTGCATCAGAATAACTTTATTTCTCACAGGAAAGATGGTCTTATCATCAGCTGCACGTTTGTACACAGGTAGAATAATATCACGGTAATATTTTCCATCAACAGTTTTATTTTGCTCAACAACAACCAGATCAGTTTTGCCATATCGAGAAATGCCGCCGGCTATCATAATCTTGAGACCGAATTTCGGACGTCGAACATAAGGTATTGACTCTGGTGTTGCTGTACGTACTCTTTGATTTTGACGGTTTGGAGCCAGATATAATTCAATTGGACTCTCATCAGTCCACAATACGTGAGCTCGTTTCACTTTACCATCCGGTGAGTCATCTGCAAATCCCTCTTCTTGCAAACGAGTACAAAAATTTACGCGATCAGTGATGTTTTTCTGCGACAACATGGGTTTCACTTTCTGTGTATAGGCATGCTTTCCCCATGTGGTCTTGCGCAAGTATTTACTGATAGCACTGTGTGAAATTGTTTTTCCTCTTTCTTTGTAACTGTCTGAAAAATTCAGTTTCTTAGCTACAGTTCTCGTTCCAACTCCGACTTTGTGTTTGACCCACTTTCTGACCTTGTCCTTGGTTCTTGGTGAAAACTTTGTTGGCTTTCCAGGTCGCTGAGCATCTGTGACGTCACCCTCTTGTTTTCTTGCCCACTTCCTTACAGTATTTCGAGAAACTTTACACTGTCTAGTGATTTCTTTAATGCTTAATCCTTGACTACATAAAACTTGAATTCGGTGACGAAGTAACTGTTTATCAGAACTCATTTTCAGAGTAAATTGCTAAAAAACACATGTTATATAATACATGTTAGTAACATATACATATAATACATATAAATACACACAGAGTAATTAATGTAAATCATAAACAGACACCAAGTATCACTGATATAAATAAGGCAAATAAAAATAATGCTGATTATTTCTTGTAGCCAAAATGCTAAACATTAAAAAAGTGTTAACTTAATTTCTGACCCCGGTTTCGAAGAGTAGCAATACATCATAAACAGTGAAGAAAAAATGTGTTATTAATTGGCAAACTAAGATCACATATTAAGGAGTAATAAGGACAATTTACTTAAAAATCGTGCTAAAACTATAGTCATAATGCCAAAGGCCGTGGAAGATAAGGAGAATGAAAATATCATTTTTATGTATGTTGACAAAATGGCTCCCATAAACATTTTCTGAGGTCATATCCTATCTGAAGTGAGCGTTTTACGTGCAGAAAGTATAGTTACACCAAAATACATACTATAGTATTTTTCGGGCTAAAGTAGCATTTAAGAGAGCAACCCAAAATCTTGTGTTTGTAACATGTGGGGGGTCAGAAATTAAGTATACACCCTGTATATATATATATATATATATATATATATATATATATATATATATATATATATATATATATATATATATATATATATATATATATATATACATACATACAGGGCTTGTGATGAAGCGAGCGCAATCGCGGTCCGCTCGTAAAACGCGCTCGTAAACCGTATTTTCAAACGTTCTAGGCGCGATAAACAACGCTTGTTCAGCTTATAACGAGCGTATAAAATAACGCTCGTCCAATAGTTCAGGATTATTTTTTTATTTTCATAAAATATTTAGAAAAGATTTTTATTAAATTATTCTATTATCAAAGCACTGATATAAAATATAAAAAGCACTACGTCGTTCTCTTTTGCACTAACGTAATGAATGAGCAGTCTGAAGTCGTTAATAGTCACTAATTTCAATAATGGAATAATGTGCTCGTGGAAACACAATGTGAATACAAAAGTGCGCAAATAAAATAAAAATAGAAAATTAGAAAACCATTATAAGAAAATAGAAACTGCAGAGTATTTTTAATCTTGTGGAAATATCAAGTAAGATTTATCTGATTTATTGTTTGTAATATTCCACACATCGTTTATAATAAAAATAAATATTAATAATAGAGTAATTTTTAAAATTAGTTCTTGTTCATAGTATAGGTTTTTTATTAACTATTATTTATTTTAACTCAAATTTAAAACGATTCTGTTGTTTAGAATGTTCGCAATTAAGGACACTCGAAAAGAAAAAAAAGTAATGATGTCAACATTTATTAAATAAAAAGCTGATAGAATATAGCTATAATTTAGATACATAGCTATCTAAAAAAATTAAATAATTAATTTGAAAAAATATCAAGAAATATAAAAACCATTAACCATTAATTAAGTTAACAGCGTAACATTTTAAAATACATATATCAAAACAACGAAGCAAAACTAAGTCACTAAATTATACTTCAATACTAAATCAATAAGAAGTTGCATTTTTGTTTGATATTATTTTTTTAAAACATAAATAGTTAAAAACAAAATCGCGATCTGACAATATACAAGAAGTTTGGAAGTATAAAAATCTGCTTTGTTGAAGTAGTTTCATGAGTGTGAAAATACTAATTCAAACATTTTTGGACGAAAGAATTATGTAACAAATAAAAAAAAGATATAAAAAGATATAAAAAAGCTTTTTATGAGCATCGCCTTCAGCAATTTTCATGATCGCGCTCGCCGACGTTATCTCGAGCGCACATAATCACGCTCGATAAAGACATATTCTAATTATACAAGTGCGATATAACACGCTTGACAATTTTCTTCATCACAAGCCCTCTACATATATATATATATATATATATATATATATATATATATATATATATACATATACATATACATATACATATATATATATATATATATATATATATATATATATATATATATACATATACATATACATATATATATATATATATATATATATATATATATATATATATATATATATATATATATATATATATATATATATATATATGTATATGTATATGTATATGTATATGTATATGTATATGTATATGTATATGTATATATATATATTTATATATATATATATATTTATATATATATATATATATATATATATATATTTATATATATATATATATATGTATATATATAATATAAAATGTAAATCAAGCCTTCCTGGAAAGCCTGTGCAATTGCACGCCTTGCTTGTCCATGTTTAAAGTTATTTTTTTTAGACACATTGACCATGGCAGTTCACATCTTTTAACTTTTTAAGTGTTTTAATAATTCGCAACAAAAAAGCTAAACCTATCTACTAAGAAAAAAAACTAAAAAACTAAAAAAAGGAAGCAAAAATGTAACTAAACAAATTTTAATTAGACAAACTAGAAAAATTTGATAATTAAAAAAAAAGTTGAAAACTTTTTTTTTATAAAATGTTTATACAATTTTTGTATTCTTTTTTTTTAGGGTGGTTGTTATTTTTAGCTATCAAATTTGATACAAGCTAAGGAAAAAAACATATACTTTATAACAACTTTACAAAAAGTGAATGTTTTGATATGCAATTTATTCACGATGTTTATCAGCCCGTGTAACTAAGAAGCTAATTTTCTGTATGCGCTAGAACTATGAGAGATTTTGTTAAGTTTTTTTTCTTACATTTATTTGTTTCACATCTTTTCTCTTCTAAAATTTTTTTGACTATATTTGACATTTTTTCTCAATAATTGTATAGTAGTACTTATTAGTATACAGGCCTTGTTACGAGATTTCGCTGCGTAGCGAAAACGCATAGCGCATTTCTAAGTAACTCAACTCAGCAAATATATTTTGCATCGTTAGAAGTTATATTGCGTCACTAGCGTCTTTTCAAGTACCGCATTGTAATTAAAGTTATTTTATTAACGCGTTAAAAATCATACAAACAGTTTGTTTTTTTCTCACTATAACAAAAGTTACAAATAAAATCTAAGTTCTTATTAAAAAAATCATTTTTATTATTTTTTTTAAATATGAACTAAATTTTATTTTGAAAAAAATATTTTTTTCATGAAACGTAAAATATTTGTTTATTTTCTTATGATTTTATATTTGGTTTTTGGTTATTTTATTAACTGTTAATACATTTTTTCTTATTTAATTTGTGAACTCTTTTTAATAATGTTTTTAAACAATAAAGTTTTTTTTTGTTATTTATCAGTTACCGATAACATATTCGTGATCATAATTTATTTTCATAAATTAAATGAACGTCATTAAAACTTTACGTTATTGAATTAACAATAAACAAAATATCTTATTAATAAAATATTTACATCAAAATAAATCGTGCATTTTTTAAACTTATTATGACTAAAAATAATTTTTATATTTAAAAGGAATTTATATATTTAATTCCTTAAGATAAAACTTAAAACACTTTTTTTTTTAACTAATTTTTAATAACAAAAAAAAAATTATGAAACAAACTGTTTCTTTAACAAAAAAATCTATTATTTTACAATTGCGGTTAAATTTACTTACGACTTTATTTCTTCTGAATAAACGTCACGTTAACAGTAATCAAAAGATAATTTAAATATTCTAAAAGATATAAGTTTTTGCGTAGCGCAAAACTGCTGAACGCGTAGGCAAATCGCCTTTTCGCAAGCTAAATGGGAGCTGCGTAGCGCTTCTTAACAAGGCCTGAGTATAGTATAGTAGTACTTATATAATACTTATATAAGTACTGCTACTTATGTAAGTACTAAAATGTGGTAGTGGTGTAGTGGTAGAGCGCTCGCTTTATAAGGGAGAGGTTTCGAGTTTGATCCCCACCAGGTCCCTGGTAGTACCACACTCAGCTTGTTTCTCCACGCAGCAGTCTTGTTCATCAAGGTTTGTGTTTCAGAATTATAGAGTCGAGAGAGGGTTATAACCACAAATAAGTAGCCTCTTTGTCTGTAGTGGCTTTTTTGGCCTTGGGAAATTGACATTAAAAAAATAATAATAATATAGTAGGAAAATGAGAAAATAAATTGATATTTATTTGTAAAATATATTATTTGATTTTTTAAATGTAATAAGATTATAATGAAAAAATTAATAAAAACTCATTTAAACTAGCAATGAATAAAACTAATAAATCTAAATTATTTAATTATAATCACTATCATCATTGGTAAATTCACCATTGCCTACATTTTCACTTTCTTGTTAATCTGACCCCGATATACTATTGTCGTTGGAACTGTTGGTCACTGTCCTCAGATTCTTGAAATTGTTTATCTATACCAGATAATTCATTTTCAGAAAAACTTATTCCACTTTTAACTGGTATAGATTTAATGTCTTGGTTCAATATTTTTCGTTGAATAGAAAATTTAAGAATTTGACATTTTTTTATATATTCATATACTGTTTTTTTTCTTCAAATATTTCATTAAATTGGTCATCCGTCCATACATGGCTATTTCCAGCAATCAACATGGATTGTTCTAATGTACGTTTCATACTAAGTTGCTGATCTGTTAGGATTGTAGTAAGCGCTCTGAATCATCCTTCAACTGCCCTATTAGACAAAGATAAGCAACTCCAATAATAAAAGAATATTTGGGAAATCTTTTTTTTTTATAAATGTAAATAGTTTTTCCCAAATTTCTAAGCAAGGTGAGTTTTTATAAAATTATCTTACCATTAATTGTAAAAACTTTCATTCCTCGAAAACCATTGCTTCTTGAAAGTTTACATTTTCAAGCAGTTCGCGAAAATGTTCCATATGATATATTTATATTTTTCAAGCCATTATCCTGATCATATGTCCAATATTTAGGATCTAGCCATGTCATAGATGTGAACACAGAATTAACTTTATATGTTGCGAATTGACTATTAATTAAAAGTATCGATACGTTTATGCAATCTTTTTATAGCTCCAAAGCTCTTTCAAAATCCTCTTGTTTTGCATTCATCATGCCATCAAGTTTGATGTCAAAATTTTTCTCTGTATTTTCTTATAGCTTTATTTTGCCCCAAATTTTTAAAACGCTTACTATATAAAAACGTGGTCAATTTGTCTAAAAAAAATACTTTAAGTATGGATGAACAAGGCGTGCAACTGCACACGCTTCCCAGGAAGGTTTGTAAGTAAAAAATATATGTAATATATACAAATATATATATATATATATATATATATATATATATATATATATATATATATATATATATATATATATATATATATATATATATATATATATATATATATATATATAATGAGACCAAGTTTTTTAAGTTTTATTTTCAAAATAATAAATGAATAAAAAAATAGTTCAATAGAAAATAAAGAGTAAAGCTTAATTTTTAAAGTAATATATTGATCAATATCCGGTCATGTGTCTTAGGACTTCTATACATTTTTGAACACCACAGTTCATACTGTCAATTAATGACTTCAAATAATCCAAGGAAAATCCATTCCAAACTTCTTGAATTGCAGCTTCTAAATCATCTAAATTTTTTAATTTTTTCTTTTCTACTTCTTTTTTTATTAACCTCCACACATTTTTATTCGGGTTTGGATCCAGTGAATTAGTGGGCCAAGAAGAAATTTACCATTTAAAATACTTTAAAAATATCAATAGTTTTTAAGCTCCAGCAACAAAATAGATATTAATAATTACAGATTAAACACATTAAAACCAAAAGGTTTTAAAGTACTAGTAAACTATTTTTTTATATTCGTTATTCTTTGTTGTTGTAAATAAGAGAGCATATTTTTTTGATAAAATGGTGCTCAATTTAATTGATTCGAATTGAAAAACCTAATGGCGTATATATTGGAATTTATTTAAAAGTAAAAAAGTAAATGTTATTAATAGTTTACAATATTACTTTTTATTACTTCTATTCAACTCAAAAAGTCAGTGGGCGACCAATAAACGAACTGCTTACTTTCAGTCACCTACTGGTGACCGACCAAAAGTCTGAGTGTACATTCTTACATAGCTCGAAATAGGTGCCGGACATCGGACATTTATACAAAACAAAAAGTGTTCATAAAATTAATCAAAAAAAAGTTTGAAAAGTTTGATAAAAAAAATACATATTTATATAAATGCAGGCTTGGACAGGAAGGCGTGCGATTTCACGCGATAGTATGACCACACAAACAGTTTTTATTTTTAAATCATTTTGAAAGCTTGACCGCGGCTGTTAAAATGCTTTGTTTACATTTTAAAAATTGCCAAAAAAAAAAAGTATCTAAGCTATGAGGAAACTTAAAAAAAAACTTACATGATTATTTTATATTTAACTTATTATTTTATATTTAATATATATACATATATATTAATATACCTATATAATATATTTATTTTTTTAATTTATAAAGTTATGCATATTTTATGATTATAAACGCTTATAAACTAATTCTATTATTTATTCTATAAACGTCATTCATAGAAAATGTAAACGTTTTTCGTTGACATATTTCTCACAAAAGAAACAATTTAGTTATTTTTTCTTTTGTTTTTACTACGAAGAATTGTTAAGAATCTTTTTTTGTTAAATGCGCGTATTTATTAAACAATCGTTAGAAGTAAGTTGTTACTTTTTTTAAAAGAGTTTCGTATAATATTATAAAAACATTAGCAACGATAAAAGTTTAAAAGTTCCAAACGTAATTATAAACTTAATTTAGCGTTATAGTTTATTATTTATTTTAGCCAAGTATTTTTTCGGTTTTTTTTATTTTAGTTTCAGTTAAGTTTTTTTTATTTTTCATTATTTTCTTTTACGAAGATTTCTTTTCTTTTTTCAAAATAAATTTTGTTTAAGTTTATTTATTTAAGATAAAAGTTTCTTAAGTTAAGATAAAAGTTTTTTGGCGCATTTTTAAAATGAAAAAAACAAATGTAAATGTAAACAAAGTCTTAACAGACGCGGTCAGTTTTTCAAAATGATTTAAAAACAACAAATATTTGCGTGGTCATATTTGCACTCCAAATCGCACGCCTTCCTGTCCAAGCCTGTAAATGTAATTATGTATACTATTTTTTGATAATTTAAATAAAATGGGTTTATTGTAAACAATCATTATAATTAATTTCTTACTTTATTTAATAAAGTAATAAATAAACTTAATAATTTATGTATTTAATATATTTATAATAATTTACAAAGCATTTTACATAGTATATTAATTTTTGAAAAAACATAACAAATATATTTTCCTTTTCAAATTTTAGTTTTTTGAGCTTAGATTTTTTCTAAATAAAATATTTTATGCGTAATCAGAACTGGCGTTCGATCACACTCTTTAATTTTTATCAGACATCCCCGTCAAATTTTAGTATTTATCGGACTAATTGTCCAGAACAAAAAAGTTTGTTATTTCAAGCCCTGCCCCTGTATGTATGTATATATATACAGGCCTTATTTTATATAAAAAATGTCTAATGCATTAGCTTAACGCGATATTTGACGTCACATAACTATCTTTATTTTTTTATAGATGTTAAGTGTTTTAACTACCGCAATAAATAAGTAACCGCAAACTAGTTCAATTTAACAATTAACTCAAATAACTAAAAGAATGCATAAACGTTGTAAATATATTATGAAAAGTTTGTTATGCTTTCAATTGTTATTCTAATATTAATTTTAGTTCAATATTTAGTAAAATATATATATATATATTTTTCATTATTTCTGAAATTTGTTTTTGAATAATTACTGTTATTGAACTGTTATTGAATAAAAAAAATAAACTATTTTTTATCTTTTTAAATTTTGGGAGTAAACAAAAACCCTTGTTAATTATTTAAACAACGATTTTGTTTGACTAGTAAAGAATAATTTAGGTTTTCAAGAATTTTTTAAATTCATGTTGCTTTTTCACTTGCATTATATAAAATCATAAAAAAGTTTAATGTCTGTTTTGAGCATATTTTTTATACATAGTTAGAACGCATTCGCCAGGAATTTAATGCATAAATGTTTTACATTATCATAAAAATGTTTTACATTTAGACAAATCAC
Organism: Hydra vulgaris; assembly: GCF_038396675.1. NCBI lineage: Eukaryota > Metazoa > Cnidaria > Hydrozoa > Anthoathecata > Hydridae > Hydra > Hydra vulgaris. Next base: position 61,129,545 of record NC_088922.1, on the reverse strand, counting down.
AAACAAACACAGAGCTATAGAGAAGAATCGTTTTTAACGATTAAATTTTTTTTTAATTTTACTTTCTTTTTTTTGAGTTTTATTAAATTAAAATTTTAATTAAATATAAAAGTCTTCATTGTGCAAGCTCTTTTGTTAATTATTCTTAAAACAAAAAAATTTTAAACACTTCTACGCAATATTTTAATATGCAAACTATTTGACTAGTTTTTTAATTTTTATTTTCTAAATAAAAATTAAAAAACTTGTCAAATATCTCAAATAAATGCTGTCATTTACCAAAATTATTATTCAAAAATTAAGGAATTTGTAAAACGTTATTTCAATAGGAGAATAAAAATATTATAGTGATAAATGGCCTAGATAAAACTAGAAAAAAAGTTTACATTGTTTACATAAAAATAAAAAAGATTCAGAACATAAAAAAAGGCGATCAAAGTCCTTTTTATGTTTATTTTTTTATGACAATACAATAAAAACCTTTATTTGGCTCTTGCGCTTAGGAGAGTACAATAAAGATTTTATTTGGCTCTTGCACTCTATAAAAAAACATTCTTATATTTGGTTTTCTTTAAAACTTATAGAAAAGCCATCAATTGATAAGAAACGCCTATTTAAAATATATTTATGTATACATAATGTTATATAAAATTAATATTAAATCATATCAAAGATAAAATTATCCTGGCGATTGTTATATCATTTCAATTGTTTCACTAATAAAATCTAAAAAGCAAAGGTGTTAATTTATTTTTAAATTTCATAAATATATTTTGAGATTTATTGAAAATTTAGTGAAAATTAATAAGTCCGTTAATTTTGTTCAAAAAAAAAACATGTATATTTTAAAGACTTCAAACTCGGACTAAAATGGAGAACGCAAACTTTATCTACACAAAGTTTGTTTTCTTGGTACATGTTTCTTCTTTAGTTTTAAAAAAATTTAGCCCAAACATTTAAAAAAAATTTTTTTGAATATGAACACAACTTTCTTGGGACTTAAGAAAAGAAGTCAACAGAAATTAAGAAAAGAAGACAACAATTTTTATAAAAACTATCAATCTATACCATAAGTATGTGATTATAATATATTTAAACATGTCATAAGCAAATTAGGAAAATAAAATACAAACCAATTTTTTTTACTACTTGGGTTACACAAATCTTCCCATGCTTTCACAAGAGCAGTTTTGTTTTTTGTTAAGTTCACTGACATGATTTTTCTAAAATTGTATACCACTATTATTAAAACTCTTAACTAATGTCATTAAAAGGTTCTTATTCAATAATACTTATTATATACTATATATATATATATATATATATATATATATATATATATATATATATATATATATATATATATATATATATATATATATATGGTAGTTTATATATATATATATACGGTATATACGGTTTATATTTACATATAAGTATATATATATTAGGGTGGTTCAGATTAGGTAAAAAAATTTTTTCAAACTAGAGTGGAAGCTTATTAGGTGCGCAGACCTTTGTTTTATATGTAAGATTTTTTTTTTTTTAGTTTCAAAAAAGTTTAAGAGTGGTACATGGCACAAAAGTACTTCTTTTTTTCTACCCTTTTTTGATATTTTTGACCCACCTTTCAACATTATTTAATTTAATTTTTTTTTCTATATATATTCTCACAATGACTAATATTGAAAAAAAAAATTTGGCATTCTTTCTGTATACCTTTTTTTTCAAAACTGAAAAAGTTATCGAAAAAGTAATAACATAGACAAAAAAAAAATATTTCCCTATTTCTACGGTCTTTTTTATTACAAAATCCACTTTAATTAGTCAAATTATAAATAAGTTATTAAAACATGCTATATTATTTTGGATATCGAACTTAGTGAAGTATCTAATGTAAGGTAGATCAGCTCTCCCCTATTAATATACTTTTCTTTCAAGTTGCAGGAGGTCAAGTGAGAAAAACAAAATCATAAAATTCTATTAGATTGTAAACTGCTTTGAAGAGCATTTCTACGGCACCTGATTCAATATAAAGAATGCCTAGTAGCTTTTCCCAATCACTTACACTAGTACAGTTAATCTATCTCTTGTGGCTGAAACATAATGATGATTCAGATTTTAAAAAATCATATATTTCTCCTCCTAAGATAGCTATAACACTGCTTATGATAGTAGTACGCTGGTTGACAGAAAGTCCTTCTACTAGAGCAATTATCACTGTATGCTTTAGAATATCTTTAGGCAGTATTATACTTTGTTCTTCTTTGTGGGTGTTATCATTTAGCTCACTTTAACAAAATTCATTGCATTCTGAGATTAAATAATCAGTGAAATCACTTTCTGAGCTATAAGATATATGTAAGTCTTTATTTTCCGAGGATTCCCTTTTTTTTTTTGCAGACCTCTCAGCACTCTTTCTAAAGCTAATATTAGAACAGCCTAGACAACGATGTCTTTTTTCCTTATGCATTTTCAAAAACATAATGTCTATACATTTAGTTTCTTTTATTCTTTTTCTATCCATTGTTATTTCGATCATGATTTTTATGTCATGTCCCAACCAAAATACCTTTTTAAATTCTATTAAAAAGATCTTTTTATCCTTTATTGCTCATGGTGTCAATCTGTTTTTAAGGGATTGCAGCTTTTTATATTTTATTATTAGAGTTTCAACTTCTTTCCTAAAATTAAAATTAGTTAGACCGTAAAACGCATTGTATACTACCAGTTCTGTGTCCTCCAAGTTCCCAGGGAGCCTTTAGCTCAGATATAATGCAGCAGTTCTCTTCCGCTTCTGGACAATTTGGTGTAAATGTAAAACCTTTGTCTGAACAACAAACTAAGTTTTTAAGAGAAACGGATGGTTTGGACTCTTGTTGATAAAGATAATACTAGATTATTTCTTCAACAGTTAAAAACTGAATAGATGATAGTGTCTTCCTAGTTTTTTTTAACTAAGAATATTTCTTTGTCTCTATTTCTTATTTTACCAAGAGATTTTGGTATAACTTTTTATTTCATTTAAATGAACTATAATAACATAAATTTAAATATACTTTTAATTCTAAAAACAAACTTTATTGAGTATCATGTAAGAACCATTTTACCCATGTTTAGGCTTTGTTAAATCTTATTAAAACAGCAGATGTTGAAATTTGAACATGGTTAATACATTAGTACAATGAAATCACACTGCTGTCATGGAAACAGTTTAGTGTACAAAACTAATTTAAATTGAAAAAAAAATGTCTTGAGTCTTTTTTAATGACTTTTTTTTATCAAATTTATTAAAATCTTATACTGCTGATTTAGGTGAGCAGCGTGACATAATAGTGAAATAGCCTGCTGCCGGGGGCTTCAGTACATACATCAAAATAGTAAATAGTGTATCAAAGCTAATGTCAATAAATTCCACGTGCATATTTGAGCCATGTGATAGGTAAAAATTTAAAATGTCTTTTAAAATAAGAACTGGCACAAAAATGCTATGGTTTTTCTTAAATCCAAATTGGTTGGGAGTCCCAGTGAAACTTTCATTAATGCGTGAGACAAAAATATGTTCCAAAATCTTGGAGAAAATTGTCACCAAAGCAATTGAACGATAATTAGCAGAATCGGAGATGTCGCTATTCTTATCGTTAACCACAGGAGAAATAACAGAGTGTGAAGCACCAATAGACATGTATCCATGGCAAAGCATGGAGGAAAAACACAAAGAAAAAATATTAAAGTAATTTGGGCTAGCATAGAGAAAATGCTCCAACTGAAGTCCAAAATGGTTAGCTACTTTTCCACAGGACATACGATTTATGATAGATTGGACTTCATCAGGAGTGACAAGATAGGCATCATCTTTAAGAAGGTTACAGTGTTTAACTATAAAGTTGTCATTTATATTACATGTTGGCTTGACTGAGTTGAACAGGGTGGAATAGTTATTATACCACATGTGGCATACAATATCAGGACCTGAGGCAGAGACAACAGAAGGTGGAAGACTACATTTATCGCTGCGAATAGAAGTCACGATAGACCAGAAACTGGTATAGTTCTTATTTGCTAAACTGTTCACTAGCTTTTCGACTTTTATAGTATCTTCTTTTTTTTTTCAGAAACGAATGGCATATTTATATAAGGCTCTTGAATTTTTAAAAAGATTGAAGATTGGGACAAATTTTGGTTTATTATAGCTACGCCATAAGCAGAACGCATCTTTAGCAGCCTTATGAGCATCTTTAACATAATCTGTCTAACCTGTCATAGGTTGTTTTCTATTTAAACTTGATTTAGAATAATTAAGACACTGAGATAAAGATTGAGTAAGACATTTATTCAGGATATTGTACAGGTGGTTAATCTGCTTAACATGCTCATGTGAGTTACAATGTACATTATTACAGTTAATTACTTCAAACTGACCCCTGTTAATTGAAGAAACTAAGTTAGACACAGTGGAAGTATACTCCTTTATCATAATGGTCAACAAAGCATTAAAATTTATTTTAGGAGATCTTGTCAAAGTAGGGTGAGCAGTAAAGGAAGAGTATATTTTAATTTTAAACGAGATATCAAACGCTAAAGGTAAATGATCAGATGAACTAGTTGACTGAATTATTTCAAAGTTATTAACATTGCATAGAGAACTTTGGGAGACAAGAATCACGACACAGGATAGCAACACCACCAAATGGTCTGCCACGAATAAAACCTGCTGAAGAATCAGTTGGAGACACTCCAGAGCCAAAAAAAACCAGGTACAATGTTGTTCAAGAAACTAAGTTCAGTATTGAGTAACTAAATCTCTTGGAGATAGATGATATCATATGTTGCAGACAAGAGTACTAATTTGTGTGAGGAACTTTGGACACCAAGACAATTAAAACTACAAATTCTTACTGCCATTTTCAAAGAAACGACGCACAAGCGCATTTTTTAGTCATTTGCTACAGTCGTAGAGTCTGACAGCATCTCTAGCAGAGACAGATACTTTAAAGGAAGAGTGATATTTACTTGTGACCATTTTTAACAAGTGGCTTTAGTTTTGAATGTTATGTTGATAAATTCAGCTAATTCTTCAGCAGAGGCAGTTGGCGATAAACGAGAGACAAATATAGAAGTAGTTTTAGAGCAATCATACGAAGAGAGTGGTTTTAGCATACATAAATTGTTTAAAATTTTTCCAGAACCAATAAGCACTTTTTGCTTTTGCTTTTTCTTTAGATGAGAAATAGTTTGGAAATCAACAGGGTCCAATACTGGTTGAGAGGTCTCATAAGATAAAGGATGACCAGATAAATGAAAATCGTTACCACAGTTATTAGCATGATCAACAAATATGTACGCATCAGTAATTGAGTCCTTTGATATCGAATTTAGCTCAATTTTGTTAGTTGAATTAGATGAAAAATTAACTTGACTTTGAGGGTAGGGATCAAGGATGGTTGATTTTACATTAGCAGTTGGAAGGAATGGCCAGTCATTGACAGGAAGTTGGGTCTGCTTGTCATAAATAGGAAGTTGGGTCTGTTTGTGTTTTTTTTTAATGGATTTAACAGGTTTCTCAAGATCAGTGAATAAATTATGTAACCTTTTACTGATCAACTCCATGAATTGATTCGAAAAAGATTTTAGCTCGATAGTCATATTATAAAGTCATATTATAGTCATATTATTAACTAGCTCAGTCAGATACGAAGCAAGGGGGGGTAGCACATTCAACAGAGTGAGAACTTGTGGAATTTACGAAGATACGAAGCAAGGGCAGCACATTCAACAGAGTGAGAACTTGTGGAATTTAAGTTGCTATTTACATTTATTGGATTACCTGTGGCACAAAGATTAAGAACGTCAGCCTGCATGCGGTGTATCTGCTGCGATATAGTAGTGACATCAATGTAATCAGTATCCACAAAGGGAAGACGTGACAAATCTTTTGCATGGAATTCAAGACATTTTATATCGGTAGCATCGTTAGGAGAAGTTATGTCAAGCATCAGTCTACAGATATCTTGGACATCTTTTATTTTTTTATCGGGACCTTTATGTTTTGACAAACACTTGGATTCAGTTATCTTTTTAACAGGATCTATCGACAAAAGGGTTGAAAGTGCTATTTCAATTTCTTTGTCAGTAAAGAAGCGAGAAACGATCTTAACCAAAACTTCAAAGGGCAGAGTATCAACTTTGTTGAAGATATAGCATAAGAGCTCATTAACAATCATAAAGTCCTTGCATAGAGTGGTATTAGTAAGACTATTACAAGCTTTCAAATGTAAATTATTTTTTCGTCTATCAATTCCAGCAAGCTTCTTTACCATTTTAACTAAAAAATATAGAGCGAAATAATCAGAGTAAACAATAAAAGAGTTAAAATTTGGTTGCCATTATTGTTATTATTTAAAGCATGGCCAGCAGCCATATTGCGTTCACGGCAAAATATAAATATATATATATATATATATATATATATATATATATATATATATATATATATATATATATATATATATATATACTATAATGCAGTAGTGGTGTTGTGGTAAAGCAATATAAATAAGTTGGTTTAGAGATTCCCACTGGGTAAACTGTTCACTCACCAGATAGTTGATTTGTAGTCACATGCTGATCACATGTTTTGTATTAATTTGTAATTGTATAATACGCAAGTTAATTTGTAAATTAACTTGCGTATTATACAATTTATCTTGATGAATGAAGTGATTAAAAAAAACTGTTAATTCTTAACCTTGTAAGCAATGTTACATACATCTACATTCATTACTTTTATTTTAAAATCATTTGTTCACAAGACAAAAGAACTTCTCTAATGTGATAAGCCCAACCAGGGGACTACACCATCAAATTACCACCAGATTTAATGATAATTAATGCCATCAGGTTAAGTTGGCTTTAAACATCTGAAGGTAAAAATACTATTTCTCTTTGTCTTTATTTCATTACTGATTGGGAATAATAAGGATACTTTTCAATTTTTTAAAAAATGTGTATGTTTATCTAAAGTGCACTGGTAACACAAACCATAATACACAATAGGCACACAATTGGACAAGACTTTTATTTGACTATAAAGCAACAAATTAATATTAAAGCTTTAATAAAAACAGTAATTAAAAGATTTGAGCATTAATATTATAAATTTTAAATAAAGTATGATTAAGTAAAACATAAATGAGAATAGCTTAAGAGGAATTTGTCCTCAACTTGCAGAGAAAAAAAGTATACATACACCATCGTATTTTGAAAAGCTTAATCGATTTAGCCAAGATATAACTTTTGGTTCTTTTCTTAGTTGTGGACATAATTGCCAACAACTTACATGTTCACTTTTTTATTAATGAAAGGCACACATTTCACACTTATGTACTCCTTTTTGTCTTTATCGGGTTATTCACCATGTGCATCATGCTCTTCAGATTAAATTTCATTTTTATCAGCATCAATGGAGTTTTTATTATTCTGTCCACTTTTACATACCCTTCTTCCTTATCTGAACTATTTTAAAGCTCTCCCCATTTCACTATTATTACTATTACTACTACCATTAGTAGTACTATCGTCATTGATTGCCATCTCTTTTGTCTCACTATTGCTAGTATTCTAATTTTGTTTATATTTATAATCTTTGCCTATGACAATCTTTCTTGGCTGAACATCACTTCAAGAGTGATGAGTCCAAATTACGTAGAGTTTGTAACTGTAACAGCTTAACACATAAACACAATAAAAGTTTGTATTTCATCCAATTTGTTTTTAAATAAATAAATGTTCATCCAATTTGTTTTTGAACTGGTCGATACTGCTGCATCTATTGTTTCTTGGTGAAAAAATTATGTTGTTTTATATTTCCTGTATATTACCTTCTCAGTTTACTACTGTGACCTTTAGTTTTATAGCTGTTATCTAGCATTTCAGGTTTTGTGTAAAAATTTATACCATACCATATCAAATATTTGAACATTTGTATTATATCACCCCTTCTTCTGTTCTCCAATGATAGTAAATCCAACTTTTTTTAATCTCTCTTCATAACTGTATCCTTTCAAACTTTAATTCTAAAAGCTCTTTGTTGGACACTCTCTAGCTTATCTTTATCATACTGCCAATAAGGATTCCAGATGACTCATTCAACCATTCCATTAATAAGTCTATATCTTGTTGAAGTTCAATAATATCATTATCGTTTTTTATTGCTCTAAAGATTCTTGTGTTGTCAGTAAAAAGTTTACAGCTTGATTTCAGCTAAAAATAATAGTAGTCCAAGCACTAATCCTTGTGGTACTCTATTCACAAGCTCTTTCCATTCTGATTTATTATTTCCTACTACCACTCATTGAAGTCTGTTCTTTAAAAATCCCTGACACCAGTCTAATAATTTTGATTTAAAACCAAGAGCATTCCATTTTAACAATAATCGTTCATGATCAACCAAATCAAACGTTTTGGCAATATCTAGAAACAAGACTATTACATCCTAACCTTTGTCAATTGAAGTTGTCATAAAATTTAGAGGTTCCAATAAGTTCATCACAGAACTTTTATTATTAACAAACCCATGTTGGTTTTTATTGATTAATTTATCTTCTACTAAAAATTTCATCATTTTATCTCTAATTATCTTTTCCATGACTTTACAAACTACAGATGCTAAAGATACATGTTTGTAGTTGCATGGGTTCAACTAAATCTAAAAAACTTTTCTGGATTCTGTTCCTATTCACACCATTTAGTGATACATCATTTAATGATTTATTTTTTTCAACTATCAAAAATAAAGGCAATGAATGTTGAAACAAATATACTTATTTTCAGTGATCAAGGAAGAAAAAAATAGGTTGTTTTCATTTTCATTTATAGAATAATAAGAACATAGAACAATAAAATTTTTGTTCCAGGTAATACTAGCATAAATCATACTATTATGTCTTATAATTATATACAGTACAACCTTTCTAATTCGAATCTCCTTAATTCAAAAACCTCCATAATTCGATTAAGCATTAAGTTACTGTGAAATGTCACCGTAAAAAGTCAACTTTCTATAATTTGAAAATCTCTCTAATTCGAACTTTTATTTTTTCCGATAATGTTCGAATTAAAGAGATTGTACTGTATATACTGTATATATAATTTTACATATACTATATCTACAGTGAGAAAGTCAGCGCTTCTTCTAAACATTTTTTATATTGGAAATATTAATATATGCTGTTAGCTGATTGCTAGTGTAAGACCATGTATGTAGACATAATAAATGATAAATATATATTTTAAAATATATAATTTTTAAGATATAAAATATTTTCTGAGCAAGGTGGAGTTATCATTTAAAATTAAACTTTAGGCTATTAATATCTTTCTTTTATGTTATATTTAGGAAGATGAAAACTTTTTTTATATCTTAAATTTTCAAGATTAATTATAGATGAATTACTGTAACTATAAATACATTTGTAAAATTGCAAATGTTAACACACATGTTATAATTATTATTATAAAAAAAATCACATTTGAGGTAAACAATAAATAAATTAATGGAGTTTTAATGATTTCGTTTTAAAGTTTTAAAATTTATAACTCAAAAGCATTTTGAAATAGGCTAGATTAAAACTTGGATGTATATGTCTACATAAAATAAGTTCAGGTTGAATATTGAAATTATAATAAAAGAAAACGAAGACAAGTAATTAATTAAATACAAACTAAAGATAATTTTAAAAAAGTTGAATTTAAAATTAAAACTTTTTTTTGAAAAATCTAAAATAAAATTTTGAAAAAAAACTATTGATCTGATTTACTGAAAACATCATAACACATCTCTTTAAACAGTAACAAGCTGAAATAGTACATAAACAAAACATACAAGAAACAGGTAAAAAAAACACACACACAAGCAAGTTAAACAAAACAGTACTAAGTTAAAACCTCAAAACAAATAACAAGTACCAAACTCTTACAATGAAAATCTTTCTTTCAAATCTTATAACAAGTACGAGATTAAAAAACAATTATTTATTGAAATTTTACTTTCAAAATAATTTCTTTTTATTATCGTATAACTAAGAAAAAATTTGTTTACTCTAAAAACAAACTGCCGAAATTCTAGATTGAATTTAGAATTTCCAACCTAAGATTGAACAATCACTTCAAAATTAACTGAGTTTTTTCATTTAAAATAACTAAAAAGTTCTCTCGCGCGTTTCTTTAGCATTATAATACTCATTTAGAAATAGCTTAGATGCGCATCACACTGTTTCTAAAAAAATAATGATATTTGAATGTATATTTTCATGTATTATTTACATGTAATATATAATGTACCTCTACATAATAAATTTCCTTGTGCAACTTATCAACAAAATATCCACCCAAATCACAGCAAATAAAGTTTAACCAGCGCACTGAATAAACATTTAAATCCGCCGGGCGTAAATGGACATTTAAATTTAAAAATTAACTTAAGTATTAAAAAAACAAAAAAAAACAATCGTTATTGTAATTGAATCAGTGTTTTTTAAAAGGGCGGCTTAGCTCAAAACTTCTTGAGCAAATCTGCCCTTTTAAAAAACACTGATTCAATTGTAATTCGTATTTTTAGTTAAATAATGAGGAATTTCAATGACACTTAGACACTAAGCGTGAATCATCTAGAGACACTCAAAAAATCCAAAAAGTTTGTTTTTTATAATTTAGCAATGAACAATATAGAAAATAAAGAAGCTAACATTCTGAAATCTAAAAAATTTGAAAATTTTAAAAGATGGAAGTATATAACATGCATATATATCATTTCTAAAAAATCACGCACGGAACTCGTATAATTTTTTTCTATTATTTTCATAATAATAAAACTAGCTATTTCCAATTTACTCTTATTTAACCTATATAAATACTTTGTAAACAAAGACTAGTATTTATTAGCAGGGCCTTCGAGAGCGCTTATGGCGCCCGGCTTCCCTTTTTCAAACCAAAAAATTTTATATTTTAAAGTCTTGTGAACGCAGCAGCTATCTATTTCTGATAATTATCTGGATTGAAAAACAGTTCATTAATCAAAACTGATATATGAATCAAAATATTAGTTTTAAAACTAATGAATGAAAAGTCAATCAATAAAATCTTTGAGAAAGGTAAATAAGGCGCTTAGAAATGAATTTTTTGAGCTTTTCAGGAAAAAATGGAAAATTTTGCAACCAAGAGCCCCCTAATCCGTTTGAGGTCTTCTAGCAGCTGTCCAATCATGGTAATGGTTTCAGTTTGCAGAAGACGAGTTACGTTGTTAACAGCAGTAAGGGTATTGTATCAAATCGTAATTACCAAGATAAATTCAAATTTTTTTAAAGCTCTTGTTTGGCTGAGCTGCTCACTGATAAGATCCAGATTTTCCATGGCATGTTTAAGAGCTGCTAACATTTCTCTCGGCCTCTTGACAATTCGTTGGATCGCGTATGCATAAGAGCTCCATCTTGTCACAAAAAGTCTTTGCAGAGAAATTCCTGTTGCTTTAGTGAAGATTTTCCATCGGGCAGAACTTGAACTAAAAAATACGTACAAAGATTTGGCATTTCCAAAGAATACTTTGATCTCAATGGCTGATTTAACTGTGTGCACACCAGCCAAATTCAAATTGTGAGCGATACAGGGAACGTACAGAGTTTCCGAATAATTTTTACCTTAAAGTTTGAACTCACTCGTAAACACCTGGCATATTGGATCCATTATCGTATTTTGAATATCCAAACCGAGCCTTGCAATCACACCAATGATAGGCTTAGCTATATTGACTCCTTTCTTCTTCTCAAAAGCTTCACAAACATACAGAATCGTTCTTTGATTTTCCAGCAATTAGTTTCTCTTTCATAGAAGAAAAAATGAATAGCAAAAGTTGTCTGCTCAGTCTGTGATGTATTGGGGGTACCATGCGAATATTGCTTTTGTGCCCAAGATAGAGCAAGAGAAACAGTAGACAGCCTTTGTGATCGAGCCACAAGCCAAAAAATCACTTTTTACTTTTTCCTTATCAGGTTTATCAAGATTAATATCAAGATTATCAAGATTAATAAAACACATTTAAAGGAAATATTCTCTTTCCTTTGTGAACCAACGAGAACCAACCTTATCAAGATTAATAAAACACATTTAAAGGAAATATTTTCTTTCCTTTAAATGTGAACCAACGAGATTATTCCCATGATTCTATTTTTAAGAATCATGGAAATAATCTCGCTTTAAAGAATGTGAAGGGCTCCCTTTAAAATGATTACATCTTGATCTTTTTTACTCAAAACAAATGGCCGAAAAGAGGGTTCAGCATTAATTATTACAAAGTCAGGTAATAGTTAATGCTTACCCATAAAGGGTCAGCATTATTTACTGTATAATCATTAATTAGAGTATCAAATTCTACCCTGCTGGATAAAGTTCCTTCTTCTAACTTTGATTAAAACTCATAGACTGACTGGGAGTCCTGGTCATTATAAGAAGGATTATTAAAAAAAAAAAGGTATTAATAAGAACAAAGATTATAATACTAGAGGTCAAGAAGAAAAAAATGGTACAAAAAATAGTTAACTTACTGGAGGGCTTAATTGATTGTTCTTAAAAGAAGCATTTTCTTTGGTCTGTGTCATGGTTGCTAATCCTATACCCTCTAAAGCCTGTCTATTTCGCTTCTTTTGCTACTTTTTTAGTAGCTCTAGACCCATTTTTCAAAAACACCTAAAATGTTTTGTAATTTAATATTAGTTAAACAAAAGTTCCAATATCATATTTCCGCATTTGCAATATCAGATTTCCGATCTGCGTATTCCGAAGATAGGAAGTTTTACTCAAAAAACATAAATGTTTTTATAAAATAATTGGATAAAAGAACGTAAATTAGTTTTTATTTAATTACGATTTTGGCGTAATAGTATTGGCTTCTTAGTTTATTGGTATTTTCTTTCGTTTAAAAACAATTCTATTGTTTTGTTTTTTATTGTTGAAGATACCGTTTAAATTTCTTTAATTTCCAGCAAATTCGTCCTATTCTATACCTTAAAATACATCAATTCCCAAGGGACACTCCGTTGTAAACAAAATATTAGCTTGTTTTTTCTTCTAACTTGGCAACCGCAAAAATAACAATATAAAACAAAAATTAAAATATTTTTACATCTTTTTTAGGTGCCCCAAGAAGTCATTACGGTCTTCCCACAGAGCACTTTATTCCTAACCTATCTCGCATAACTTGCCCAATGATGGTTTTGAACCACCGAACTTGTGCTTTTGAGGCAAACGCACTACCAATATCTAAAAAGTATATATAAAATTTTCAAAATCCTATTTAAATTATCAACTTATTTTTTTAACCTTTAATTATCAGCTATAAAATAAAAAAATAAAAAAAATAAATCAACTTACTTAACCAAATACTTATTTAATCAACATCAACACTTATCCTAGCCGTAAACCAAAAGCCTCAATTCAATAAGATTCATCAACGCATCAAATTGAAATTTTTTTTCTTATTGGGTTTAAAGTATGCATTCCGTCCACTTTACACCCGATGCAAAAACTCAAATACTAGATAATTGATCGAGTTCTGGTAAAGGCAAGGTGGCTTATTTGCCTAAAAAATAAGACGCTATGGTTCTCTCTCTTCTGCTTCAACAACCAAATACTACTCAGAAAAAGTAGCAATTTTATCGTGAAATTATCAACAACTGTCTCGTTGGCTTCAACTTCTTTAACAACCGCGTTACTTACCCATGAAATTCACTACCTAACAAAGTTGTCAGTGCTAAAAGTATTAGGATATTAAAAAAAAAAACAAGAAAGAATCAGTGAATAATTTTAATCTAAACCTTGATGAAATCTTTAATGAAAATCTTGGAATATAAAAGGATTTTAAATTTGCGCGTGCGCATTAGGGACATGACTATTTTTAAAAGATTATTTTTGTGGATTTTTTGTGAATCAAGAAAATGCTGGTTGCAAGTGTCAACTTTTAAAAAATGTCACGCCCCAAGTCACTCAATGAATGGTGGGTGCCGTACATTTCCAAAAAAATTTTTCCCTTTAAGTATATCAAGTTGCGTCTTGAAAGAAGCAAAGTTTTATAGAAAGTTTAAATAAATTATTATTATTTTTTAAATAAAAATCAATTTTTTAAAATTTAAAAACTAATATTTTCAAACAAGTATTTTGAAAAAGAAATTTTTTAGAGACATTTTTGAACAAATTGTTTTTTAAGGTAAATTGAAATAAGATAATTATTTATAAAATCTCTATAAAATTTTACTTCTTTAAAAATCCAACTTGATATAGACTGAGAGAAAAATAACTGTCGTCAGATATCATGGGGCGTGACCTTTTCTATGAGTTTTATCTGTTTATATATATATTTCAGATTTCATGGGGCGTGACACTTTTCTGTGGTTTTATCAGTTTACACATATATATTTCTTCCTGATATTTTAACGTGGAAAATAAGAAATAATTAAATATTTTTAGTCGTATCTCTTGTGCGCGTGGAGTTGGGTTTGCTTAGGGAGAATGACAGAAAACAATTGAGTTCAAATTACATGACTTTGAAGACTAAGTTCATTTGGTTTCATTATTTATTGTTGTAATATTTGAGCAAATTTAATGAAAGAACGCTCTTCTCAACGACTAAAACCAGGATGGTATTAAATTTTCTTTCAAATTTTATTAAGACATTTCTGTTAGATTCTGTTAGACAACTTAATCGAAGAAAGGGATTCTATTTGTCTTAAAGTGCTTGATTGCATGAGAATATCTAGATGGCAGATTTTTTAATCAACTTTTCCAAAATTTTTTACCTAGAGTTTTGCTAAGGTAGCACAAATTTCTTTGTGCTACCTTAAGATAAATACTTTTTATTCTTTTTTTTTAATTTATTATCCATTATTTAAAAGTTTTAATTTTAATATGGAAAAATTTTGCAAATTAAAAATATTTACTTATTATTATTGCCAAAAACATCTTTAGGAAAATCAGTTATTTAAAGTTTTTTTTTTTTTTAATCTTATTAATCAGATAAGTTTAAAAAATATCTTTTTTTTAATCTCATTAATCAGATAAGTTTAAAAAATATATTTTTTTTAATCTTATTTATCAGATAAGTTTAAAAAATATTTTTTTTTTAATCTTAATAATCAGAAAAGTTAAATTTTTTTTTTTTAAAATCTTATTAATCAGCAGTTTAAAAAATATTTTGCTTTTTTTTGCCACTTGTTCATTTTGATTTAATATTCAGATGCTTGAAATAGTCATTCATAGCTTTTTAAGGAAAATTTCCATTCACAAAAATAGATACCGTTTACAATATAGTATAAATATTACAATAATATTTTTATTAATCATGTGCGAAAAACTGTCATACAGAAAGGAGTCAAAAAAAGCACGGTCATCAAATTTAATTTCTTCTTCCCTAAAGAGAAAAATTAAAAATAAAAAAAACAAGATTTATAACAGAATATTTATAACAGAATGTTCATTTGGTATGTAAGATTTATATTTATAACAGAATGTTCATTTATTTCTAATCAAAAAATTCGTTTGGATTATTTGAATAGTACACTTCACACTTTTTCTCCAAAGAATGACCCATGAAATGAAAATCTAAATGAGATCATACATAAAGCTATCCTATAGATTTCGGGAAATCTTTGCTAATATTTAAAATATTATTTAAAAAATAAAAGTATACTGCTAAAACTTGTATTTTCCGAGATCATTTTTGAGTTCCTATTTGTTTTTGGGCCTAATTGCATATAAAATTTAAAAAGATATAACAATGGTTTGGCATGAGTATAAAAATCTCAAAGTTTATTAGACGTACTAATAAATACATGTAACTTTCCAGTTCATTTTTTATTACTTCATATATCAGCCATTGGAGCAAGTATCAATTTAATTCTAATATCAACAGCTGATAGCGACGATACAAATTACCGATAAACTATGGCTTATTAGACATGCTTGCATGTGAATACTAGCTTTTAAGAGTTTGATCTCGTCAACGGGATTTAACAAAAACCTTTATTGCGTTTATTATTTCAATGTTTATAAAGAACTTATTTGAGACCTGGGTAATAAGAAAAAAACATCGACTAAAATCTAAAGTAAAAGTAAGAAACAGAAAGAAAAACATCAGGTAAACAAGTTTTACTCATTAAAACTTTTTTTTTTTAAAATAAGAAACTTCTTTAGCTAAACATTTCTTTGCGGCTTTCGGTTAATATTGGTGTTTCTCGTGTCAAAAAACAAGCCAACGACGACATAAAATAATGATATATTGGGACGAGCTTTTAAAGAATATTTTTGCAAATTTATAAGAATACACTTTTAGAATCGTGTAAAAATACTCTCGCCGAAAGTGTATACGCTTTGAGGTATGAAAACAAATTGCTACAAGTTTTGGAAGAGAATCATATTAACCGTAAACGATGATCGATTTAAACCGATTACGTTACGATAATTTCTTTGCATGGCATTCGGTACGTTACAATAACAACTACTCCTCTTAATATTCGGTTACTTCGGATGTTACCTTCGTAACTACGTTTGTTTTTTGGTTATTTTGGAACTTTAGCGGATTTTAATTCATGGTTAAACCAAATTGCCATAGAAAGTAATGTAAGAGATCCAAATTGGTGAGTAGCCGCCAAATGCATTGGCACATACATTAGCAGGGTAGCAATACCAAGTCCAACCTAAAATTAAAAAGCGGTGACGAGTTATAATAATAAAGCTGTTTATTTCAACTACAACTATTTACTTAACATACTATTTACTTCAACAAAAAGTAATGAGAAATTACTAATTCTAGTATTATAAAGTTAGTAGATACCAATAATTATTTGCATACTTAAATTAGTAAATCAAAAATCTATTTACCTGAGCACAACCAACACCAAGAAAGCAATTCATTGCTATTTTAGTTCTGCGTGGTAAGCCTACAGGTGTAGCTAAGGCAAATGTAACAAGAATGCTTGAAAGTGTTGTAATAGCCTGCATAAATAAAGTTAAATCGTTATTTTTATCATTGGAAGAAAATTATTAAAAGTAAATATCATTATTAAACGAAAAGAAAAAATATATAAATACAAATTACTATAAGTAAATTTAAAAAAAAAAAATTACTAAGACTCTGTGATTAAACTGAGCCGTTGTCGGATTTTCAAACATGTTTTTCCACCATGGCTTTATTGTTGATAAGTCATCAGGTATCCATTGATCAGCAAATTTTGGAAAAGAATTATAAACTAAACCACCATCCAAACCAGCAACAAAGGCTCCTAAAAATACATGTTCACATTTAATTATCGCAAAACAAGAACGCCATATATAACAAAACTATTATCCTTAGAACAGTTGTTGTTGAAAAAAATCACAGAGAGCATTTATTTTTTAATTTAGTTTATTTTCAACAATAGTTTAATATTTAGATTTGTTATTAATGTTTGTTTTATTTCTATCTCAAAACTTTAAAAACTACCTAAAAAACAACCCTTTAAAAATTGAAACACCACTTTTGGATAACATACTAGAATAAATATTCTAGAATTTGCAATTCTTTCTTTACAAGTTAAATCTGTGATTTCAATTTAATAAAACCTAAAAGAACTGGTATATGATTAACAACTGCAGATTATAAGTTTAAAAATATGCTGTGATTTAAAAAAAATAGGTCACCAGGATTTTTTTTTAAAATGCTGATGATCTATTTAAAAAAAAAAAATGCTGTTGATAAATATTTTGGTAGGTTTGTATGTGAGCTTATGAAGCTTTAATTATACTTGTACTTTTGCAACAGCTTAGTCATTAGACAACTTTCCTAATAACATTAGCCTGCTCATGGTATAGTCAGTTCGTATAACATAAATCAATGAAAACTATGATTGGGTAAGAGTTTTTTTGCAAAATTCTAGATATAACTATTGATGTTTAAAAATTACTTGCATTATAAAATACAGTTGTTCTTTATCCTTTATCAACAGTCTATTACCTGTTTGCACAAGAGCTACCCCATGCTCAACAGTGCCATTAACAAATTTTCAACTCCTCACAGAAAAGACGCTTGGCACTTAGGGTTTTCATAAGTTCCTCTTCATCTGTTTTGCCTTAAAAGCTTGGTTACCATGCTTTGATTCAGTTGAAACCACAACATCAAAAAAAGGAAATAGCTATATTTAAAAGCTTAATGAGTAGGTTGATTAAGCTAAATTACCCAGATCAGATCAGGTTCAGGATCATGATGATCGCCCTGCTACAGGTACTATGTAACCCAGTACTACCTGTCTCATTCCCTGTTGCCTTTTAGAGTGTGTTTTTTAGGCAAAGGCTAGGAGAAATAAACTCCCACTTAAAAATCCCCTGACTCGGGGCTCTTGGTTGAGTAAAGGCTAGATGGTGCCTCAATAAAATAATCATCTTGGGAAGATGCTAACTGCATCCAGCTAAAATTCTCCTGCAATGGGGCTCTTGTTTGATTTAAGGCTAGAGATAGTGTCTTGACGAAAATATTCATCTTGTAGGAGGCCTCTAAGACAAAGACTTTAAGCAGAATAATTCTGCAAACCAGCCTTGAACCCCTTCTTTATCTATTAGGCTGGCGTAGATGTAAACCTATGTTACAATGTTTCTTGCCTAGGATGATAAATGCTGGATCAGCTGCAAAATATCAGAGTATTAATAGCGCCATGTTGTGCATGGATGGTGTCCCTGTTAATGCTTTTGGTGAGCATTGTCGAGACCACATAAGGAGCCCTATGTTATGAATAAGGGCTAATTAACAGGACTGAGACAATTGCACAGTTCCTTACTTAGGAGGCGGTGCTTTATCTATAAATGAGTCAAGTTCTCTTAAAAATTAAATCATGCCAAAAGTAACCCAACCATTACCTAACTGTTTTAATATAACTTTTACTAATATTTGTGGTCTGCAAAGCAACCTTCCATCAGCTGAATCTTACCTCTTGCAAATTCACCAGACTTGCTTCCTCTTAGTGAGACTAATTTAAATTCTGCTATTCCTTTCTTCTGATTTCAGTGTTGATGGGTACAATCTTTCGATTGCACTCATATAGTCACATGCTTGGCTTGGAGGTATACATATGTATTAATTCACCTAATTGTTGTGAAATCAAGTTAGAAACTTTTGACCATTCTTTTATATTTTTCTGCTAAGCACCTTTTCACTATCTCTTTTTTCTCTTAGCTCTTTATCACTTTCCCCCCAAACTGCACTCTTTTAGATTTTTGATCAAATTGACCATCCCTTCTGCCAATATTGTTGTTATTGGTGACTTTAATGCTCATCACACTGAATGGCTTGGCTACAATGTCACTGACCCTGCTGGCAATTAAGCCTATAACCTCTGCATTTCTCAATCTCTTACTCAGATAGTTAACTTTGTGACTTGTTTTCCTGACAACCCTAATCATTTACTTTCACTCCTTGATTCATGTCTGGTCTCCGATCCTAGCTTATGTTCAGTTTCTCCTTTTTCTCCTTTAAGTGATTTTAACCATGCAATAATCTTTTTACATCTTTCACCTCGTACTTCCTTTTTTAACTCTTAAGGTTCTCTGCTTGTTCCTGTTTTGTTTCTACATTAATAATCTTTTTGACAATCTTACATCTAAAGTAGCTCTTTTTGCTGAAAACTCAACTTTATACTCCTGTTTTGACAAAAAGTCTTCTCTTTTTGATCACTTAGAACAGGCAGCCGATCTTAAATCTGATCAGTACATAAGGAAGAGAACTCAGTGAGACGGTTATCATCTGTTTGATGATAACCATCTCACTGAGTTCTCTTCTTTATGTCTTGTTGGATTATTGTTTACTACTGATCTTTCATGGAAACCATATACACAATGGATTGCTAAATTAGCATCTGCTTAGGTTGCTTCTCTCTATCATGCTCACTATTTTCTTTCTCCTGATTCCATTCTCTACCTCAACAAATCTCTTGTTCGTCCATGTATGAAATACTGTTGTCATATTTGGGCTGGTTCTTCTAATGATCTTTCCCTTCTAGACAAGGTTCAAAAACGAACTGTAAACGTAGTTGGACCCGCTTTATCTGCTAAGCCTCTTTCTCATCGTTGTCAAGTTGCATCTCTTTCTCTTTTCTACAAATCATGGTCGCTGCTCAAAGGAGCTATCATATCTAGTTCCATCAACTGAAACTCAATCTCGTTTGACTTGCATACAGCAAAGTCTCATTCTTTTATTATATCTGCCCCTGCATGCTCTAAAAACTTTTATTCGGAGTCCAGGAGTCCCTACTTTTACCACAAGTCCTGCCCGTCATAAAAACTGTTGGGTCTCTGGGATTTTTTTAACTTTATGCCATAGATAATTTTATATGAACGTTTCCTAACTAACCCTTATTAACTTCTATAACCCTTATTAACTTCTTAATTCTTTAAAACCCTTATTAAGTTTATTAATTTAAACTTGTTTAGCCACCAGTTACGTAACTTTAAACCAGTATAAGCACAAACACATTGAATAATGCTGCGTATGGCAAACCCTCTAGCATATAAATTATTCAAAAACGTACAGTGCTATAGCAGACATTGCTTTTAAAGAATATAAGAGGCAAATCACAGCATATACAATACACAAAATCTTTGGTGTACACTGATAGATAGTTGCTGAATTATGTTTAGACTATGGTTGTCATTATTTAGGATTTTTTTAGAAGAACATGATAAAAATTTGAGTTCTAATTAGTTAAGCGTTTCACTTTCTTTAGAAAAAAACTGACACTAGGTTGATTAGGCATAAATATTTCCACTCAGTTGTGGCAAAGTGATTAGAATTCTGACTCAGACCTAGATCTGAGGTTACAAAGTACAAATGTAGCAATTAAAGTCTATTGAATGTGACTGAGCACGTCGTCAGAATAAAACTCGTAATATTTTTACGCTATAATTCATTAATTATATTAAATAAAATGCATTACAACATTTTGGTTTAAATATGAGATTAGTTTACAAGTTACGATAACAATAAGTTACAAATAATGATTTTAATAACTATTTTTGTGAGTTAATTAACTAATTACAGTAGCGTGACAAGGTAACTGGACAAGCGCATAACTTGACATTACTTTTGAATGAAAAGTCCAATTTCTTTCAAATTTTCACAGGAATGTCAAAGAATTCATTACAATTCTAAAAACAAATGAATTTTTACTAAATCTAAGCAACCTAATCTTAATAGTTCATTTTATTGAAATTTAAAAATTCAAATTTTGCGTGTGCAAAAGTATCCAGGCAGAAAAAAATACTTGAAGTAGATTTTTTTAAAAACATTTTTTAAATTAATATTGTTGTAATTTAAAGTAAATTTCCTTTAATACTTTGTCGGGAAACCCTTAGCATTGATTACTGCATACTATCTATGTACATATTTTTGTCCATTATGCCATTAATTAAATGGATAGGACCAACACAATCTCTATTGAAGCAACCGCAGACCATAACGTTTCCACCTCTGTGCTTTACTGTTGGCAGTTGGTATTCAGGATCGTTTCTTTGGTCTTTTGGTCGAAGAACATATCTAATACCATCAGATCCAAATAACATAAACTTAGATTCATCACTAAAAACTACCTTCAACCATTGTTCTCTTGACTAATTCAAATGTTCATTAGCAAATCTCAAGCATGCTTTTCGATTCTTTATAGAAATAAAAGCTTTCTTTATGGGACGCCTTCCAAATAGTTTTGCAGACCTCAAACGACGACAAAAGTATTGGAATTTTATTATTTTAGTTCAGCACGGATACTTTAGCACGCGCATATTGGAATAAAATGAACTTTTAAGATCAGATTGCTTAGATTTAGTAAAAATTCATTTGTTTTGAAATTGTAATCAATTTTTTGACATTCCAGTGAAAATTTGAAAGAAATTGGACTTTTCATTTAAAAGTTATATCAAGTTATGCACATTTCCAGTTACTTTTGCACAAATTTAAAAATAGTTAGGCATTCATAGGCAAACATTCAACATCCGTGTTTTAGTTCATTAATGGTTCTTGACTTATTTTTAAGTTAAAAGTAGTTTATAAACAATTTCAAAACAATCTAAAAAACAATTTCAAAAACAATTCCAACATAATTTCAAAAATGATACCAAAAAAAATCTGCGCTATAAACAATCAAAGCGATCTTACTAGAAAATCTGCATCAAAGTTTACTTTAAATTTAAAGATGACAGGCTTGGGAGTTACAAGAGATGTGAACTTCAATAATATTAAAACAAATCACTCAAAACAAAAGTATGAGTTTTAAACTCATTAACTATTCGTGTAACGTTTTTGAGCAGTAGTAAGAAAATAAGATTTCTAGCGTACATTTTGAATGGGATGCATTAGAAAGGAAGTTTCCCTAAGACTTATTATTTACAAGAAATTCTTTTGTATTCCTACCAATGCCTCGAAATAACACTTATATACTTAAACTCATTAATAAGTTGTTTGCATATCTTTGTATGTTTCAGAAAAAACACATTGCAAATGACAATAAATATTTTACTAAAAACTAAGCTGACATCAATTAAACAGTTCCATTCTTTCAATTGTTTTAAAACAAAATCTCTTTGTTATTGTTACAGCCATTTTGTCTCTGAAAACCACAAAATGCGATTACTTGTTTTATAAATCTTGAGTGACTGGGTGTGGAGGAAGTAAGTAATTGTCAATGGTGTTTTCAAAGAAAAATATTTTTTAAAGTTATAATAATGACAAATAACAAATACCTGACACAGCAGTTAGGAAGGTGAGGGTCATAGACGTGTGAGCAAACTTCTTGATTCTTGAAATTTGTGGAGTGCATGTTATCTAAAAATATTGTAATCAAAATTAGGTTTATGTGTTTTATGCATATAATGCATATATGAGATCTATAACATAGACTTTTCATCATAAAGATTACTTTGCCTTGAAAAATCTATTTCACAATGATAAAAATCTATCAAAGCAAAAAAGGTATTTTCAAAATCCTTTTTGTCTCTAAATTTAGGTCTGTACTTAATAACCTAAAAGTACCTAAATCTGCAGAAGAGTGAAGATTGCTACATAATTAGAATATCCATAGTGGAAAAAGTCATTCAGTATACAATGTTATATTGCAAGTAATGTTTTTATGCTACAATACTTTGTATAAGTAATTTTAAAATTATTCTCTCTTAAAGCTATAACCCTAAAATTTGTAATAAAACAAATAGATCACTTTTTATTATACCATTAATTTTTTTTCTTGAGGAAACTTTTGTGTGAGGTTTTAATAGCTCTGCTGTGAGACATTACATATCCTATCTATATAAACAGGCTATACAAAAAAATGAAATAACATTTTATCTAACAAATAATGTTATTAAATAAACTTTATACTAACAGCATTTTCTTTTAGTATATGAGACAAAGCTTGCCATAATAGTCCAGAATAAACAACAAAAGCTAATCCTAGATGAGCTGCAAGCCTGTACTGACTCACACGAGGAGAATCAGTATTAGCAGCAGTTTCTTCTTTCAAACCACTTTTTACCATATACCAACCTAGCAGCCCCTAGTACAAAAAAAAAAAAAATGCATCATAAACATTTTAGGTTAATTACAATAATCTCATTTTATTTTTTACTTGATATTATCTGTTTATATATAAATTTTTAAGATCATATATAAATTATTATAGATCAGTGCAAATTTGTATTTAATAATAAATCTAATAAAAATAAATCTTCAACAGCAGCAATGCACTTTACGTATTACTGTGACTAGTAGAATTAATTGACTTTAGAAGAAAAAATTAAAAAACAAAAACAATTTTATTCCCAACAAGCCTGCAAGCAACCACTAATAGTAAGGGAAATAAGAGTAAATATTCAGTAAAATATTTTAAATTGTGATAACAGCTTGAAACTTTCAGGAAATTGTCTATGAATTAAAGGAATTCAAAATTAAAAGATCCTGTTCTAAAAATATTTTTTAATCTTATAAAATTATTTAATCTTATAAACCGATGATCTAAGGTTGCATTAAGAGCAGAATTTAAAGAAGAAACAACTTCAAATAAACAACTATACAACATTACTAAAATAAGATTAAAAGCATAAAACAAAGTTGTATTTGTATATATTTCAATGAAATGAAACAAATTTTTCTCAAAATTTGGTAATAAGTTAATAAAAATAAGATTTATTCATTTTATTACATTTGCATTGCATTCTGCAACTAATCTTGCACCCACAATTTATTAACTCTACACATAATTTTGATGTCTCAAGTAGAGTCTTCTACAAAGGAGTCATTGCATTATTTGCTTTTTTTCCAACCCCATTTAGTAGCATCAGGTAAAATCTGTTGTGGCAGCAAGTATTGTTTCCATATGAAACTAAATGAATAATTATATGAAAATACAATTTTCAAATATTTGATTCAATAGAATTTTTAGAATGAACTAATAATTTCATGTAAATGTTAAAAAAAATATGTACCTTCCTTGAAACACAGCTCTTTTTAAATACTGAAAGAGTGCGTCTTTTGTAGGTGGTAACTTTTTACTGTCGTGATTTTTTAGTGAACTTTCTAAGAACATTCTGCAGCATATGACAAGATCAGTAGTGGAACTTGTCTTATCATAAAGTAGAATCAAGTAGTGCTCAAACTGCATCAGGAGAAATAACTCTAGTATTTGAAGATCACAAGCTAAATAATATAATAAAACAACATATTTTCTAAAATTGCACAAAAAAGCAGCCTATAAGAATATAATTTTTGAAGTTAGCAGCTAACAAATCTACAGTAAATGCCTTTTTACAACTATATAAACATAGATTACCTGCAAAATGCTCTAATAACAAAAAACATATTAAAATTTCTTATACTGAAACTCTTAATAAGTAACAAGACTATTGCATGTAACTCCATAGCATGTAACTTCATAGCAGTAATTCCATAGCATGTAACTCCATAGTATGTAACTCCATAGCATGTAATTCTAAATCATATAACTCCATAGCATGCAACTACATAGCATGTAACTCCATAGCATGTATTCAGCTTGTCCAGAAATTGTTAAAACAGCTTTAGTTATGGGCATCATATGGTAAGCAAGTTCAGTAGCACAGGTAGAGCCACTGAACTTGTTTACCTACTGCATATTGCATGGTTTTTTCAGCAGTTAATATGGGGACTTGATCTAGGTTGATTTTTGCAAAAACCCTTTAAACTATGTTAAAAGTTTGTCTTACCATAAATGTTGGGTTAATCAATTCATTAATGATTGGCAACAAAACAGAAATATTTTTTTGTTTTCTGCTTATCTATGATTGCCTTTGATTGAAGTTCAAATTTCCTGACAAATTGAAATTTAGAATATTTCCTGAAAGTTTCAAGCCGGTATCACAATTTGAAATATTTTACTGAATATTTACTCTTATTTACCCCACTATTAGTGGTTGCTTGCAGCCCAATAAATTTGCACTGTTTTTTCTCCTTTTGATTTGTTTTGTAAAACTTTAACTGCAGCTGTGTGACCATTCTCTCAAGTCACTAGAAGCATTTAAGTTTTCAAATTGGTGGAAATTCATTGTTTGTTGGATATATATATATATATATATATATATATATATATATATATATATATATATATACACATATATACATATATATATACATATATATAATTGCATATTATATAGAATGTTCTTTAGGAGTTTATTTTATTTTTAGTTTTTGTTTTATTTTTTAGTCTTTTAGTAGCTACGAAATCATCTTCACTAAGCTTTGCATAACTTAGCATCTGATAAAATTTCAGCACAGCTGCAAACCTTTTTATCTAGTTCAATAGTTATTACTTGAGCTAGATTTTTATTATCCATTTTCTCACATAAAAAACAATTTTCTTGATAGTTGTTGGCCTGAAACTTTGATTTTGTACCATGGCTTGGGATTGATATTTCTTCTGTTACATCTAATGTCTTTCTTTGTTTAGGCACTCTCTGGTGTTGATAGTTATCAAAATTTGTGTAATATTTTTTGTGATTTAACATATTGTTGCAAAGTTATTGCAGCAAATCTTCGCATTACAGTCAGGAAGTTAAACCAGCAAACTACCTGTATAAGATAAACCTGAACTTTCAGCAAAATATTGCTCATTAGATTCTTTGAGATAAATACTCTCCACTCATATAATATAAAAATGTAATAGAGATAGAGTTGCTTTAAACAAAGTTTGATTAAATTTAGTTTAAGAGTAACAAAAAGAAAATTTGCTTCAACAATTGAGAAAGTACGACAGCAGAACATGATTTATACATAAGAAGACAATATCAGCCTTTATCTGATAAATTAACTCACTTATCCTATGTCAAAAATAAGATGTATTTAAAAAAAAATATTTTGTTATATAGTCAAACCTCTTTGAATCTTTGAACTTCTTGAGGTTACTAAGTAATGTCATATACCCAGCATTTCTTTGCTGTTTTTTTGATTTAAAAAGATTAATAATGACACTATTGATTGATGATTGCTCTTCAAGTGGCATAAATGTTTCATATTGACATATGAAACATTTATGCCACTTTATTGTATTACTTGTTGTTGTTGGTAATTCATAACCTAAAGCATGAGATCGAAAAAAATGAGAAAGGAAAATCTTTTTAAAAATATTTAAATAACTGTTTTTTACAAATTTATTTAATTTTTATTTAAAGTTAAGAAATTAAAGAGTATAAAAATACTTTTAGTTTCAAACATAACTGGTGATGGTGACCATTAATTTCGGCACAATTGTTATTGTCATTTTCTCGCTTATGTTTAACCCTGCCTTCAGCATTTTTTGTACTGAATTATCAGTTTTGCCTACATTACGCAAATATTCTTTGCCAATATCCCAATATTTTTCGACGGGCCAGAATTGAGGGCAATTTAGTGGATTGAGCCTTTTTTGTACAAAATTAACCTTTCTCAATTTATACCACTCTAAAGTTTTTTTAGCGTAGTGGCACAAAGCAAAGTCAGGCCAAAAGAAACAAGATCTAGCATGTGGTTGAATGAATGGTAAAAGTCGCTTTTGAAGGCACTCTTGAATATAAATTTCTGATGTCAAAGTTAATGATGCCACAAAAGCTCTACTCTTTTTTCCACAACTATAAATTGCTTGCCATAAAAGCAATTTATTTCCATATTTGTCCACAAGTTTGTATTTATACTTGTTGCTTACCCTTCCACAAACGAAGTTTGGAAGTTGACTAAAGTCACATTTTATGTAAGTCTTGTGGTCCATTAAAATGCAGCCACTCTATTTTGTCAAAACTTGGGTGTAAAGCTTTCATGCTTCTGTTTTGGCCGTAGAATTTTGTTTATCAGAATGATTTGGGTATTTAATTGCTAGGAAAGACTAATTGTAGTATTTCTTTACTTTCCTTACCAAAAAATTAGAAACTTGGTACTTTTCAGCTCTTTCTCTGTTAGACAAGCCTGAATTTCTTTAAATGAACAAATCTTATTTACCACTGATTTATTGTTAAAAACTTTTTTTTCTTCCTGATCCTTTAGCTTGTTGGATGGATCAAGTCTTCTTATATTGTTTTCCTTTCTGACAGTAGATATAGGATATACCCTTTCTGACAGTAGATATAGGATATACCCTTTCTGACAGTAGATATAGGAATTCTAATAGCTTTTGTAACTTATTTGTAGTTCCATGATGGATTTTCTTCATGAATGTGCAAGATTTTTTTCCGATTTTCAAATTGTTTTGAAGACATTTTAATAAATTGTAATTTGAATATCTTTTTTTTATGTTTTTTTTTTTTTACAACTACTATCATTACTTTATTAAAATATTATTATTGCTTTTTTTTTAAATGTGTTAGTAATTTATTTTGAAAGTGGCTTCCACTTCTTTTTTTTTTTTTATCTCATGCTTTATTGCAGCATTAACAACTTTTTTATTTTTCATTTACAGCTATTCTGAGACATTACAATTTATTATTAACTTCTATCGTTATTTTTGTAATTTTGTTTTATATGGATTTTTATAGGTTTCACTTATTTTACATAAACATAGCGAAATAACAGTAAAAACAAATTAAAATAGCTAGCTTTATAAAGTTGGCAAAAGTTTGGAAATGGTTAAAAATTAAAAAAAAACAAACAAAAAAACCCAGCAAATTTATAAGTAAATTATAATAAGTCTTGATAAACTGAAAAAATAATGTGTGACTCATACATACAGGAAAGTTACTTATCACAAAAGATACATTTACTAATTATTATCATCATGATCGGTTGAAATTTGGATGATTTTAAATTAAGTTTTCTCAAAAACCACTTAATCAATTGTTATGAATTCTTTTTATAATGATGCTAACATAACTTTTTCTTGTGTGTGAGTGTAGTTATGCTTACTCCTCATTAGTTTTTGCAATGTTGAGTGGAGAGTCAGCAAATTAAAAAAAAATTTTAAAATTTTACATATAAAATACATTGTTCTCATATTCCATGATTTCAAAAGCATTTAAAGTTCCAAAATCAATTTCAAATTGATTTTGGAACTTTACATACTTTTGAAATCATGGATTTCAAAAGCATGTAAAATTTCAACCCATCATAGTGATAACAAACATTTTTCTTGTTTACTTACACTTACCTAAAAAAATAAAGAACTGTGTTGTAAAACGTTTACAGTATGACCACAAGCATTGTTTCCATTGTTATTTAAAACTGATTTTACACTATCAGGTGATTCATAAGTCTTTGCCGATATTTTTTTATGTCTATATCTTGAAGTAATAGCAACTTATTCTAAATTTTTTAGATTTTTTTTAGATTTTATTTCTTACATAAAAAAAAATGAAGAAAAGAAAGTTTTATCTTAATTACTAATAATGTCAAATTTGTTCCAAAGGATAATCCTCTAAATGTTCCTCAAGCCCGTCCAATTGAAAACTTTTTGAATGGTCTACAAAAACAAAGCATCAATTGATCAGATGTATATTTTTTTTTTGTTGTGAGAGAATTCAATTTAAATGAGTTACAAAGTCATATGGTGAAAGTAAAATATAAACTTCATAAAATACCCAACCATGGCCTTTAATTTACAATAACTAAAGTTTATTTTTATTTAATAATTAATATTTACTAGAATAAAGCTAGTAAAGTAGCTTAAAATTAAAGTTTAGCAAAGATTTACGAATCACTCATTATAAGATAAAGTTCTTCAAGACCAGTTTTTAGTTTAAAAATTGAAGACTCAACAACTCGAAACCAAAAACATTTATAAACAGAGTCCTTTTCTCTATTCATTTTTTTGGTTGTTGACAACAATTTTGTCAATTTTCATGCTGGTATCACAACTTGAACTATTTTACGCTTATATCCTCCACTATGATTAAGTTGGGAGATAACAGAAAATAAAAAAGAGATTTTAAAAGCTGTTGACAGAAGAATTTAAAAACTGTGAATTTTATAAATTAAAAAAAACTTAAGACAGGAGAGAATTTAAACCATCAATGTTAAAGTGGTGGGAGGCAACAAAAATTAAACAGAACATTAATTGTCAAAAAAAAGAGGTAAATAACAAATATAAAAGCATACTTGTGATAATATGAGACCTCCGTAAATCAATACCCTTGTTTTCATTGCTTTACCAAAGTAACCTTTATACCAAAAATACATAGCAGGTAAATAAAATGCCAGTCCAACACCTCTGCCATACATCCTGTGAATCCATTCCATATGGAAAATTGATTTAAATTCGCTTAGTGTCATATCACTTCTAGCTCTAAAAAAAAAAATCATCATCAGCAGCAGCATCATTATGATTAAGGTGCTACACACCCTTCTAATTTTTCAAAAAAATCTGTTCCTTTTCTAAAAAGCTTCAAATGATTCTCAAGAGTAACTTTGTTGAAATTTTCAAAAACTTAAATACATTATGCTCCTAATTATTATGATCATCATCATCATCATCATCATCATCATCATCATCATCATCATCATCATCATCATCATCATCATCATCATCATCATCATCATCATCATCATCATCAACATCATCATTTAGATATTCATACAGTTTAAATTCTGGAAAATTTTTGTAGCGCTCAAACTCTGCAAGCCACTCTTCATGAGAACGAGGAGGTTTCATATCTCTTATTAAATGCCAATCAGTCATTGACAGACCAGATCGAGTTAGACGAGTAATACCACCCAAAACAACTGCGCCTGCAACTGTGCCAGAACAACCCAATAACCAGTATCCTTAAAAAAATTATAAAAAGCTTTAAAAAAAATCTTAACACATTTTGGCAATAACTACTAAATAATTTTATTATCAATGCAAACTAGTTAAAAAAGTGATTGAAAAACAAAGTTAATTGAATATTACACAATTTTGTGTAATAGTATCTAATGATATCTTTATATATTAATTTTAAAGCTCATTAAAAGATATTTCTGAAAAACAATTTTAAATGAAATTTAAAATGTGCTAAAATGAGATTTCTAAATCAACAAAATCTTTAGAATGGGGCAAGAAAGCAATATTTTGCTGATCTGAATTTTTTATAGGCCAACCTCAACAAGTCTAAATTTAATAATAATAAAACTTAGCAGTAAATTTACCAGTAAATTTACTGCTGTAAAGTTGTAAACAAAAACAAGCAACTACTATTAAGTTGGGAATTATTAGAAAAAAAGAATAGAGTTATAGAGCAAGGAAAAGGTTGACAGAAGTCTCGATAAGTTGAAGGTTGTATGAGTCAGAATGACATGAAGATGGGAGAGAGTTCCAAAGAGTTGAAAGGCAGGGGGAAAAACTAGACAAATAGTGGTTTTTAGAGCATGCAGGGGCAGATACAGTAAAAGAATAAGACTTTGCTGAATGATGAGTCAAGCAAGAATGATTATATTTAATGGAACTAGAGATGATAGCTTCTTTGAACAGCGATCATGATAGTATTTTTACAAAAGAGAATGAGATGCAACTTACGACGATGGGAAAAAGGCTCAAGTTTAGCAGATAGAGTGGGTCCATTTTTGTTTACAATGGGTTTTTAGACCCTGTCTATAAAAGAAAGAGCATTATTAGAAGAACCAGCCCAAAATGACAACAGTATTCCATACAGGGATGAATAAGAGATTTGTAGAGACAGTATAGAATCAGGAGTAAGAAAATGGTGAGCATGATAAAGAGAAGCAACCTTAGTGGATGCTAATTTAAGAATCAATTGCATACATGGTTTCCATGACAGGTCAGTAGTAAACAATAATCCAAGAAGAAGTAAAGAAGAGGACTGTGTAAGAGGGTTACCACTCATTAATATAGAAATGTTGATATTATTGTGATAGTTGTTTGCAATAAACAACTGAGTTTTGTTGGAGTTAAAATTTCATCCCTCAAAATTAGGAAAAATGAGGTCAGCAATAATTTGCTGACCACAATCTTTTATAGGTTGGCATCAGGTCGACAAAACATAATTCAATACAAAGGTCTTACTATAAAATATTGAAACGAGGTCAACAATTTTTTGACAACCTTAAACACATTGAGATCAGCAGTTAGGTTGACATTGCCGAATGCTAACCCTAATTTTGAGGATGACTTTAATATAGCGGTTGGAAAAAAACGATTTGATAATCTCAAACACTTTCCCAAATACACCATATGAAGCTAGCTTGTGGAGAAGACCAGCATACCAAACTTTGTTGAAAGCTTTAGATATGTCAAAAGAAATAACCCTAGCCTTACCATCTACATCTAATGCACAATAAAATTGTGCATTAGATGTAGATGGAGATTTATCAAAGATTCAAAGACCAAATAACAGAAAGAAGACTGATCGGACAATAATTGGAGGGATTGGAATGTTCACTGGAAATGTTGAAAATTGTAACAACAGATGCCATTTTCCAGCAGGCAGGAAAACAAGACTCAATCAAAACTTATTAAATAGTTTTGAGAGAGTTATAGAGAGTTCTGGAGTACAATTTTGTAAGACTATGACAGGAATGTTACTGGACCACAACCTGCAGAAGGGTTTAATTGAGGTATGACTTTAGGAACGGAAGCTGTAGTGATTTGAATGTCAAACAATGGGTTAACCTGTTTAATTGGAATGAAAGGAAGAGAATGGCCATAAGATCCAAAAGTTGAATTTAAGGAAAAGTTCTTTGCAAACAGTTCTGCCTTATCCTTGGGAGATGTAATTAGATCAGTATCATAAATAAGAAATGGAATGCTAACATTTACCTACCCTTATTAGTGATGCTAACGAAGATTTTCCAAAAGCCTGTAGAGCCTAACTTCTGAGATAAGATACAAGATTTAGTGAACTGAGAAAAATGGAGCTTAGCATCAGTCAGCATCTTTTTACATCAATATCTTGCAATAGTTAACAGCTGCTTGTTGTTAAGAGAGTTGTTCTTTTGAAAAAGATAAAAAAAAAAGGTTATAATTAGATTTAGCAGCTGCAAAAGAAGGTGAAAACCATGGAGTAGAATAAGGTTTGACTTGGAACCGACAAGAAGGAATAAAAGTTTCCATTCCTGCCTGAATCACAATCATATATAACAAAAAAGTCCCATTGAAATAGGGTGTGCTAATTTTTTTTTATCATCAAAGAAAAGAAGCAAAAAATTTTCATTTTACACTTAGTTTAATACAGGAAAATTTCAAAAATATTGTAAATTTTCATTTGAATAATGGTCACTTTTTTTTATCTATTAGCATGGTATACGTTGTACACCATGTATAGGCATATGAAAAGTAGGAGATTTTTTTTTTTTTTTTCTAACAAACATTACTATAAGCCCTAAAATTTATTGAGAAACTACATTCTTCTCTGCCTACATTTTTCACTATTATTAATTTACTCTAAATATTTTTAGCTTGGCGCACATGATTTTAAAATGTAATTTTAATTTGCTATTTCAGTTAAAATAAAAAAGGCAAAACAAACTTTTTATTCAATTTCTAAATAAAAATGACTAAAACAAAAAAAGGTAAAAAAACGTTTTATTAACCCCAAATAAAATAATAAAAATAAAAATGGAAAAACAAATGTTTTATCTTAATTCTAAGTTTTAAATTAATTTAAAATGCAAAACAAAAATTTTATTGTATAATATAGTAAGAAAATTACCTTATTAATTTTTATTAAAAACATATTCTTTAACAATTATTTTTAAAATAAATAAATTTAATTTAAAGAATTAAAAGAAGAAAAAAAACATTTGCCCTAATTAAAAAAATGCTCATACTTTTATTATGAGCATTAAAATAAGATAACTGCATCTAAATCTAGTGAAAAAACTTTAATTTAAAAAAACTTTGCATGTGTTCACAAAAATTGCGATCAGAATGTTTAAGCTGGTTTCTTTTCATATCTTTAAATATTTTTTATTTCATAATTTAAATATTAAATATTATTTAAAATATAATATCTTTAAATATTTTCATATCTTTAAATACAAATGTTATTTAATAAAAAATAAATGTTAAATAACAAACTCAAAAACAAAATTAGTGAAATGCTACATTTGTTTTTTAAATTTTTAAGCAAGTGTTGACGCTTGAGTAAAAAAATTATAATTACTATATATTATAAAAGTAATAATACCAGTGTAGTCAGGAACTTCCAATAAAAATCAAATTTTGAATATTGAAAAATAGCTTAAGGCTGAAAATAAAACTAAAAAGTAATGCTTGTTTTTTCCCTGAGTATATATATTTTCAAAATAACCTCCCTGAATTATCTAGGTATTGACTAATTTTCTGAATTTTCAAAACTTTTCCCAGCGCCATGAAAGCTTTATGGCGCTGGGAGAGTTAGACTTTAATAGTTAAAAATTCTTGAAAAGTAAAATAAAAGTCTATAAACTTCTTGTAGTCCTTAAATTCTTTTTCTTGTAATAAAAGTCCTATAAATTCTTGTGGTCCTTAAATTCTTAATAGTTTTGAAAATAAAAAGTCTTGAAAATATGTATAAAAAATTTATCTACCAATTAACTAGGGAGGTTCCAATGATGCTTAACTAGGAAACCAGAAAGGTTTCCAAGTTAAGCATCAGATTAATAAACCAGATAGGTTTGTATACAACTTTTGCCACTTTGTAGCATTAGAAAATTTACATTATACTAAAATCATTAATGTACCTTTTATATGTATATTATTGCTTTAAAAAATACTATCAATATTATTTCTAACATAATAAACACTATTTATAAGATATACACATTTATTAGCTTACCAACCATCTTTGTGTGTTTTAATTTGCTTCCAGTTGTAACTTGCTTTAATGAAAGAGTCTCAGCAGCTGAAGCTACTGTGGCAAGTAATTTCAATTGAGATTTATACATTTTTTCTTAACAGAAAAAAAAATCTTCACATGTAATACAAAATTTTTGTTTATTATTAGCTGATTTTAAATAATTTCATTTA
The DNA here is from genome assembly GCF_038396675.1 of Hydra vulgaris. NCBI lineage: Eukaryota > Metazoa > Cnidaria > Hydrozoa > Anthoathecata > Hydridae > Hydra > Hydra vulgaris. The sequence goes on along the minus strand of NC_088922.1, from coordinate 61,095,055 downwards.
TTAATGAACTGATTATATATATTGTTTTTTATTAATTTATCATTGTATTTATCACATATATAAATACATATTACAAGTGGCAAATAATATATTTATAAAAAAAAGTATTAAACATTATAAAAACAGCAGTCTTATTATCATAAAAATAAATATAAAGGAGAAATAACACTCTGTTTTAAACAACTATGTAACTCTTTTCTATTTTCACACATGCTAATATTTTTTTAAATGTGGAAATAAGTCTTATTTTGAGTAAATAAGAATTTCTTATAAGATATTCTTATTATAAGAAAATCTTATAACATATTCTTAGTTTTTATATTTTAAGCTTAAGATATACAAATGCAAAAATAAAAGATCGTTCAGGGTGGTTTGCAATAGAATATCGCATTACCCTAGAATATCACCACACCATAGTCAAAAGAAATACAAGGACTTATGACTCTTATGACTATTACAACGCCGATAGAAAAATCATCGAAATTACATAACATATAATAAATATAAAAATATAAAAAAACTAAATTGCGTTTTAAAGCAATAGAACTTAGTAGAGATGTGCGCCCGAACACTGTATAACGAACTCGTAAAAAAACGGGTCTTTCTAGATCTGTTCCACACCAACCTTTTCTATACTTTTTTTTCTTCTTATATATATCCTATCTTTTCGGACCTGTAAAATACGGGTCGATACCAAACCGACTATTTTTATATCTATTCCTTATTTACTTCAATATTTTTTTAGCATAAAAATTCATTCTGAAAAATTGCATTAAGGTAAAAAAAAAGACGTTTAAGACTTGCAGACGTTTGTACGTAACGATATGCACATGGCGGAACTAAGAAGATAACGTAATTATATATATATATATATATATATATATATATATATATATATATATATATATATATATATATATATATATATATATATATATATATATATATATATATATATATATATATATATATATATATATATATATGTATATATATATATGCATATATGTATATTTATATATATGAAATTTGTTTTAACATTACATAAGTTGAAGTTTACATAAGTTAGATATTTGCTTACAATTCCGTTTACCTTTTGTTATAAAAAAAAAAGTGACGCGACTCTCTCTCGCCATTACCTTGGCTTTAATGGTTGCCAAGAGTTCCTGTCAAACGCGCTTAATATGGCACTACTACTAACACTAGAGAGCCTATATACGCAGAGAGCGGTCCAAGAGTTCATGTCAAACGCGCTTAATATGGCACTACTACTAACACTAGAGAGCCTATATACGCAGAGAGCGGACATACGTGTGATCGTTTTTGATTGGTTGTATGATTTTTTTAATTTTAAACGCCATGTTTTTGCCAAAAAAAACTAACTGAGAGTAAAAACTACAACAAAACTTTTTCTAATATTTGACCTAAAAGGTAAAAGTATGCCTGGTTGTGCTGCAGTAGCCTGCCATAACAGACCCGAGAAAGGATTTTTAATGAGAAATAATAACAGACCCGAGAAATGAAAAACAGAGGGCTATTTCAAATAGCCCTCTGTTTAGAAGTCCAAATAGTATTTGGACTTCTAAAGTTAAACGACTTAACTGGATACCTACAAACACAAGCTTTTTATGTGAAGTAAGCATAACAAAATATTATGTAATTCATCCTAAGAATAATTTATTGTAGAATCAATAAAAATACAAAATGTTCGTTCAATTTTTTTATTTAGGCACATTTTGATGCTGATCAATGGGAAAAGACCAGAGAAGATGGATCAAGTAAATTCAAACTTAATGCCATTCCTACTATCTTTAACCACGTTAGTCCGAAACAAAAGCGAAAAAATCCGGTCAAGCGCTTTCCAATACCAAAAAAAATGAAAAATAGTTGTATAGAAAGTGAAGAAGTCGTGGAAAATATTTTGATTGAAGTAAATAACAATGAAGTATCTAAATCACTTTTTGCTACTGACGTTGATAAAAATTCACTTATACAAGATTTAAATGTAAAATTGGAGAAATTGAACAAAAAAGTAATTATTCAAACGAAAAAGATAAACATTTTAAAATCTAAAGCAAGAATAAATGCTATTCAAAAGCATAATTTTAAAAAGAGAGATAAATTTAGTGTTCTCAAAACAATATTTAAAGAAGATCAAATTTTATCCCTTAGTAGAAAAAATACGAAATTCATTAAATGGTCAAATGATACTATAAATGAAGCATTAGAACTCAAATTTACATGTGGTCAAAGTGGTTATGAAAACTTACTTCGTTTAAATTTACCATATCCATCATTACGTACCCTACAACGAAGATTATAAAGTCTAAAATTCCAAAGTGGCATTTTGACAGAAGTCTTTGACTTTATGAAAACTAAAGTTGATGTTATGAAAATTCACGAAAAAGAATGTATTTTAATTTTAGATGAAATGTCTATAACTGAAAGTGTTGACTATGACACATCTACAAGCTCTTATTATGGATTTGTTACATTACCTGAACATTATGGTCAAGCTAACCATGCTTTAGTTTTTATGCTTGGATGAATATCTACAAAGTGGAAACAAACTGTTGCATATTATTATACTGGAAGTTCTGTTAATGGGGGTGTTTTAAAAAACATTGTCCTATCTATAATAAATTGTACTGAAGAAATAGGATTAAAAATTATTAGTGTTACTTCTGATATGGGTGCCATCAACCAGGCAATGTGGAAATCTTTTAATATTAGCACTAAAAGTACTAATATTGTATTGTACTAATATTGTACTAAAAGTGGCATTATTTCTAGTTCAATTAAACACCCATGTGATCCAAATCGTACTATTGATTTTTTAACAGATGTGCCACATTTATTAAAGAATATAAGAACATCTTTTTTATGTAATAAACATTTCATAATAACGGCTAAGATTCAAGAAAAGTATAAACTTCAATCACCAATTATAGATTCAAAACACCTTAACAAGCTTGTAGACTATCAAGAAGGAATGGATTTGAAGTTTGCTTATAAACTTGCATCAGATCATCTTGATGAGAAACATTTCAACAAAATGAAAGTATCAAGAGCGACATTTGTTATAAATCATGATGTAAGTTGCGGATTAAAATTTATTGCAAATGAAATAAAAGACGATTCTATGCTCACAACTGCTTGGTTTATAGGAATTATTGATAAATGGTTTACATTAATGACTTCCCGAAACCCTGATATGGCTCTTAGTATGAAAAATAACAAAGTTTACAATGAAACAATAACCTTCTTAAATGAGGTCATAGAGATATTTCGTGGTTTAAAAGTATTAAGCCAAAGTGGAAAAATAATGTGGAAACCTATTCAATTTGGTGTTATATTATCAACAACATCAGTTATTAACTTGCAAAATAAGTTTCTTCTAGAAAAAAAGTTTGATTTTCTAATGACATCACGATTTACCAGGACTGCTTAGAAAATCTTTTTTCACTGGTACGTGCAAAACAAGTAGTTCCTGCTGCTCTTCAAATCAAAAATAACTTGAAACTTATTTGCGTTGCCCAATTTTAAAAAAAATCATCAAAGGGCAGTTATGATATAGATGACCGTCAATTCTTATCAGGTTTTCTTGATATAGTCAATAGTAAGGTGCTTAAGCCACAGCAGAGAGAGTGCATTGTGTTACCCAAAGATTGGGATAAAACTTCCACCTTAATCCTAAGTGATGCTGAGAAAAATTGTTTGTTTAATATTGCAGGGTACATAATTTCTAGAGTTAAAAAAGTTGAAAAAATTTGCACAATTTGTTTTGAATCTCTAGGTTCTAAAAATAGAGTAAATGCTGATTATGCAAAGTTTGTTTTAGACAAAGAGCACAAATTGGGAAATTTATTTTTTGCAAATGAAACAACTTTTGCATTTTTTTTTACAAATGGAGTTAATATTCAGATCATTTGAGTCATACCTTGTTTCCCAAAAGAATTGTAATACTATGCTTAAAGAGAAAATTAATTCTGATGAACAAATTAAAAGTTTAACTTTGTATCCTATTTGTTATCAAATTAAATTGAAGCTACAAAACAGGTTTATAACATTTAGACTTAAAATATTTAGCCTTAAAAAAAAAGCGTTTATTATGTAAAAAGAAAAGAAATAAAAAAAGTTCTTGTGAATTTGGCAGCAAGAGTATGGCAATGCATGCATTGGCACTAAAAGTTTAAGTTCAACTTAAGAACTAATTTATAAAAAAAATTGTAAAACCTTTGTCAAGTTATTTTGTAGATAACAACTATTTTTTTGCTGTTTTTTTTAAGTAATTTGCCAAATAAATTTTTGTCAAAAAATTGTTTTGAAAAAAAAATATAAAAAGTTTTACTTTTTAAAATCTTTTGTTTTTGTTTAAAATAAAATTATGTGTTTAATTGTTTTTTATTATGTTTTTAAGTTTCAATTGATTTTACTTGAATTCATGTGTCATATGCTAGTTTGGCAAAAACATGGCCGCCGTTTTCCGTATGTCCGCTCTCTGAGTATATAGGCTCTTTAACTAATACTACCATTAAGTTCGGCAATAATATAAAGAGATATTAAACCTGCTTTTCCGTTTGCATGTTGTTCTGTGCTTTGGTTTCCGGTCTTTTTACCGTTGCTCGAGTTCTAATACTGGTATGGTTTAACTAATTCACTATCACTGCTGACTTTACTTTTTATTTTAGGATATTGGTACTCTAAAAAAGAAAAAAAAAGAAAAAGATTTTTACCAAATTTCAATTTAACGGTCTTATTTTTTCAGTATTTTTATTCAGTTGAAAATAAGACGAGGAAATGAACGGGCGTGTTTCTGCAGCGTGGTTGTTCTGAACTTTTAAAAAATTTGTTTTTTTAATGTTTGGAATTATTTTAAAAAAAATATACATATTTATATTTTTAAATACAAAGATATTGGTTTTAACTTGTTAATAATTGATTGTAATCAACTCACCATCAGATGTAGATTTTTTACAAGCTGATATCAATGAAGCTGTTGAATGGTCAAGAATTTGGCAGATAAAGTTTAATATAACAAAATGCAAGGTCGTGCATTACGGTCAAGGATCAACTAAATCAAATCAAAAATACTATATGTAAGTTAAGATGCAAGTAGATTCTGCTGCTATGAAGGCCAATCAAATACTTGGAATTTTTAAAAAAGTATTTCAGCACAGAGGTTTAAATTTGTGAAAATCGCTTTATATAACCTATATTAGACCACTATTAGAATTTGCAGTTCAAGCATATTCACCATATCAAGTTAGAAACATCAATATTTTAAAAAAGATTCAAAGAAAAACTACAAAAGTAATTTTTTTCGATTTCAAAACTGTCTTACAATGAAAAACTCAAAAAAGGACTTATCACCCTGACTGAGAGAAGGATCAGAAGTGATATGATAAAGCATTTTAAAATAATAAGTCAGATTGATGTCATTAACTGGCATCACCCACCGGTGTATCTTTCCTCCTTTCTTTGCGATGGACCGGCTGGTGGTACTCCTGGTCAAGATATGCGATTAAAGTGTCAACTGGTGAAGCATTGCGAACAGAGGCGATATTTTTTTACAAATCGTATAGCGAAACACTGGAACTCTATGCCAGAGCAAATTATTGATGCTCCAGGATTGAGAAATTTTAAGGAGCTATATGATAGTCATGTTGTAAGAAGAAACATTATAGACTGATTTATTATGTTAGTGTTACTTTGGTAGTGCAACAACTTTGGGTTCTGCACAGAAATGCTAATACCATTCCTTCACAAGTCTTTTTATTTTTGCAAAATAACTTGTTCAGAAAATATCTAATAATAAAATGGAAAAAAATAAAAGTACTGATAAAAAAGAAGTTTAATCAAATACAAAACCTTCAGAAATATCTGTGAAATTAGTTAAGCAAAGGATCCGAAATCAATAAAAAACGGAGTCGAGAGAAATCGAGAAAAAAACTCCGTCGGAGTCGAGAAAAAATCGGAGTTTCGATAAAGTTTTGCAATAAAATAAAAGATTAAACTATCAAATTGATAATTAAACATTGTTCTTGTATTATTATTTTTTTAATATATATTTTAATTTATGATTCATTATAAATTTAACTAAAGAAATATTTTTTTTATTTCTTAGTACATAAGTATTTTTTCTAACACAATTCTTTCACGAACAGGTTTTATCTAATAAATGGCTTAAATTCTGTGGAGTGCAATTTTTTGGCTTTTTTGCTGTTGATTTATTTTGATTCAGACCTGCTTGAACTTCGGTTCTTGTTTGCCTCTAGCGCAATCATCAAATTTTGCTCGGAGACTATTTTCTTTTGTTGCAAATGTTTGATCAAAAAATTTAACTGCAGAAACTTGATATCTTTTTTCGAAGCGTGAAAAAGTGTGTGGTTTTTATTAAAAAAAAAAAAATCGGTTGCTAACATATGTTTTAACGGTTTTCGTAACTAGAGGTTAACACCTCTGCAAATTTAGAGCTAATGTTTGTTTCTACAATCTTCAATTTGATAACTAACGTTTGCATAACAATGTCACACTCCAATACTGTTGTACATTGTTTTTCCTAGCGAAATACAGCAATGACTTTTAATAAATCAGACAGTGATTTCAACTAATCCAAGTCGATGTCATTTAACATGTTAAGGCAGTTTAGTTCCTCGGGTGTCTTTTTTTACACCTTCTAAGCTGTAAAAAAAAAACACATCCAAAAATCTTTATATTGTCTCAAAAAAACTGTTCCATATAGTGCGGTTGTCGAGCAGCAGTCCTTTGTCATGCAAAGATCTGTAAATTTCGTATATGTTTCTTTTAGAACTTCATATCAAAACAATGAATATTTCAAGAACTTAATTAGTATTCGAAGTTTATTTAAAACTTTTTAAATATTATAATATATATAAGCTCAATCTTTTCCTCCAAATAATTAATAAGCGTCTCCGTAGTTTTAATTGCAATATCTTCACTATCTAAGCCAAATTCTTTTAACTTTTCCATAATAAAAAAATGCTCACATGTTTCAGCAAAGCAAATTACGTATTGTTTAAGAAAGGTGAAATTGCCCTCTCTATGATGGCAATTTCACCTTTCTTAAGCAGTACGTGAAGTCGTGGTGAATATTTAAATTATAGTATCTTTTCCCTCTATTGCTACACCATTCGTCACCTGTTAATCCTCAGATATTTGTTTTTAGTTAAATTAAATTAAATAACTTAGCTTTGAATTAGTTAATAAAAATACATTAATTTAAATACAATTTAACTATTAGATAAATTAACTTAATATTTTTATTTTTTATTTTTGTTTGTTTTTAAAATTAAATTTTTTATATTATAAAGATTTTTGCCAACTGTGACGTCACATTTGTTTGTTATTGAAAAAATATATATCTAAGGAGCGTACAATTTCAGAACAACAGCTTAGAATTATTGTAAAATCAACGTAGAAAAAAAAAAATTAGTTATTTTACCAGTAAAAAAATGATATTTTTCAAAAACTTTGTCAAATTTCTCGATTTTTCTCGAACTCCGAAAAACCGAGAAAAAATCCGACGAGGTGGAGTTCCGAGTGGATCCTTTGCTTATAAGTGGAAATTTAAAAATTACAAATGAAAGAATCGATGGACTGTTAAAGAAATAAAAGAAATTAAAGAAACTTGCAAAAATTTACAAAATGAAAATAATCTAAAAAGTCTAAAAATATTAAACACACAATAAAAGATATCAAAAACAGTTCACTTTTTCACAAGATACCAAAGAAAAAATCAATAAAATTGAAGAAAAAGTTGTTATATAAGTAGCGTTTAATGCAGAAAAGAAGAAAAAAAAAAGAAAGCTGCGACTACTGGAAGATTGACTGAGAAGAAACAATTTTCGGCTTCAAGAAATAACTGAAAGTGAATCTGAAAATTAGAACCAATCTGAAGAAAATACTCTAAGTATATTTGAAAAGAAACTAAATATAAATGGTGTAGTTATTGAAAGGGCACATAGGACCGGAAAAACGGAGCAAAGTAAACCTCGATCAATCGTAATAAAACTACTGAACTATAAAGATAAAATTAGCATATTAAAGAATTCAAAAAAGTTAAAAGGAAAAGGAATATTTATAAACAAGAACTACTCTTTGGATACCCTAACTATACGGAAAAATCTCTTTGAAGAAATATGAACTCACAGGACTAACGGCAAACACTCTGTTGTTATTTATGATAAATTAGCAGTTAAAGATTTTAAAAAATTACATAAGAATTGATAAAGTTTATTTTCTTTTGTTATTTTTGTGTTTTAAATAATATTTTTAGTTATTATTGTTAAAATGGCGGAAGCCAACAATATTATTATTTTCTTACTGATATGTCAAAGACATTAGTTTTAGACATATCAGTAAGCAAAAAACACTCCAAACCTAATTAATAACGCTGATAAAAACATTTTTTTTGACGAAATTTCAATAAAAACGGCTTGTTACAATGTTCACGATATTGAACATGTTCTTAGATTCTTCATCATCTTATTTTTCATTATTACATTTAAACATAAGAAGCATAAAAAAAACTTTGAATGCTCAAAGTTAATGTTAAATAATATAAATAAGTTTAGTATTACCTGTCTGACAGAAACTTGGTGTCATCGAGACACTATTAATTCTAACTTTTAATTATCAGAATATAAACCCATCCATCAATTAAGAGAAAACGAGTCTATTTTTGTCCAAAACTCATTGACTCTTAAGCATGTTGATAATCTCGGAGTAAATGACGTTGATTATAAGGCATTTACTATTGAAATAATTAATAAAACAAATATAAATAATAACTACAATTTTTTATTCGCGTGTTCTCTAAGCAATACGAAAAGGCCTTTAAAATAAAAAGAAGTTATAAAAATTTGTTAAGTCCGCGGAAAACAAAATGACTAATCAAGTCGTCAAAAAAGAAATAAAAGCTGTACCAAAAATTTTTTTTAGAAAAAGAACTTGTAATTGTTTTTTTTAAGAAATGAAATAAAATACAAAAAATATAAAAATTCTTTTGAAAAGTTAAAAAAGCAATCCAAAAAAAATTACTTGTCTTTATCGCTTAATATAAAATTTAGGAAAACAAGGAAAACACGGATTGTAATTAAAGAAATGACAGAAGTGGGAAATGTGAACAAAAAATATGATATTTGCAAATGTAATACTTGCCAAAAAGTTTGCAAAGAGATAATAATAGTTCCTACAATCTCCGGAAAGACATTAACAACAGTTAATACTATTGCAAATTTGATCTGTACCTGGATACTTGTTTATATTAGGAGAGTAAATTGGATTTCAGAATTCATCAGTTTTTAGGTTTTTAAATGTTAGTTCGTTGTTGAAATTAGTTAGATAAGTTTCATATGAGTTGTTTGGATGAGGGATTTTTGAAGCCAGATTTGGGCATGTCGAAAAAAAAGCTTTTCTGATCAGGCTATTTGTCAGTCGATGGCATGACAAATAGCCCCCGGTAACAGGCTATTTAAGTGTAACTTCAGAGTGCTCATCTAAACTAGCAATTTATGTTTTACATATATATTTTACATAAATACATATATATATTTTTTATTTTTATTTTATTATTAATTTATTTTGTTCAGGATGTGCAGCAGGTTAGGATGATTAAGGATAAAGATGGAAATGTGTTGTCTAGTGAGGAGAGTGTCTTGGGAAGGTGGAAGGAGTATTTTGAGGAACTGATGAACCAAGAGAATGATAGGGAAGGAAGGTTAGACAGAGGTTGTGAATCAGGAGGTTCCCCAGGCAAGCAAGGAGGAAGTAAGGGCTGCAATTCGGAGAATGAAGTGTGGTAAGGCAGTTGGACCAGACGATATTCCAGTGGAGGCATGGAAATGTTTGGGAGAGATAGCAGTGGAGTTTTTGACAGGGTTATTTAACAGAATCTTAGAAGGTCAGAAGATGCCTGAGGAGTGGAGACATAGCATAATGGTGCCAATTTTCAAGAATAAGGGCGACATTCAGAGTTGTAGTAATTATAGGAGAGTAAAGTTAATCAGTCACAGCCTGAAAATCTGGGAAAGAGTAGTGGAAACTCGGCTTAGAGGAAAAGTAGAGATCTGTGAGCAGTAGTATGGTTTCATGCCAGCTAAGTGCACCACAGATGCTATGTTTGCTCTGAGAGTGTTAATGGAGAAGTATAGGGAAGGACAGAAGGAGTTACATTGTGTGTTTGTGGACTTAGAGAAAGATTATGATAGAGTTCCGAGACAGGAGCTGTGGTATTGTATGAGGAGGTCAGGAGTAGCGGAAAGGTATGTGAGGGTGGTGCAGGATATGTATGAGAACAGTTTGACAGCAGTGAGATGTGCAGTAGGAATAACAGACAGGTTTAAAGTGGAGGTAGGACTACATCAGGGATCATCCCTGAGTCCCTTCCTGTTCGCAATTGTCATGGACAGACTGACAGTCGAAGTTAGACAGGAGTCCCCTTGGACTATGATGTTTGCTGATGACATTGTGATCTGTTGTGAGAGTAAGGAGCAAGTGGAGGTAAACTTGGAAAGATGGAGGTATGCTTTGGAAAGCAGGGGAATGAAAGTGAGCAGAAGTAAAACAGAGTACATATGTGTGAATGAGAGGGCAGACGGTGGACAGGTCCAGTTACAAGGAGTTGATTTGGTGAAGGACGACGAGTTTACCTACTTAGGGTCGAGGGTACAGAGTAATGGAGGAAGTGAAAGAGAGGTAAAGAAGAGAGTACAAGCAGGGTGGTGTGGATGGCACAAAGTGTCTGTGATAGAAGGGTGTCGGCTAGAATGAAGGGTAAGATCTATAGGACAGTAGTGAGACTTGCTATGTTGTATGGACTGGAGACAGTGGCACTGAAAAAGAGACAAGTGAGGGAGATGGAGGTGTCTGAGATGAAGATGTTAAGATTCTCATTTGGAGTAACGAAGAAGGATAGGATCAGAAATGAGTTTATTAGAGGATCAGCACATGTAGCATGTTTTGGAGATAAAGTTAGAGAATCGAGGTTGAGATGGTTTGGATATGTACAGAGGAGACAGGAGAGCTATATTGGCAGGAAGGTTTTGGGGATGGAACTTCCAGGTAAGAGGGGGAGAGGTAGACCTAAGAGGAGGTTTATAGATGCAGTGGTGGAGGATATGGGAGTGGCTGGTGTGTCAGTGGAGGACACTCACGACAGGGCAAGATGGAGGAGTTTGATCCGCTGTGACAACCCCTAAACGGGAAATGCCGAAAGAAAAAGAAGAAGAAGATTATTTTACTTTGTCGTGTTTTAAAAATTGCAAAAAAAGATATTACATTAATAGAAAATCCTGGCCGGAGCAAGAAGAAGACAAGTTGTCTTATCACCGAGCCCCGTTACATTAGTGCTCTAAAACGTGTTTAAAATTTAGATACGTGATAAATAATAAATAAAACAGTATAAATACAAATTTCAGAAATAAAATAATTTTTTGCTAACAATATTCAGCGAAATAATTTTAAAAATAAATAAGTGCAAACAAGAGAAAGTCATAAAAGTTATCAATCCACAAAAAATCATTTTGTATAAAAATGCATAACATATAAACAAGAGTTATGTTTTATTAAAAATAATGCAAATATCAACAAAAACATAAACGTAAAAGCAGGTTTGCTTTTATGTATATCATTCGTTACTAATGGTTTGTAAACCATTAGTAACAAAAGGTAAAGAAAATGCAAAAGTTTAACTGATTACTTTAAGTGATTTAATTCAAACCTTATTAAATTGTCAAAAAAGATATTAAAAAAGATATTTGATATCTAATATATCAAAGTCCATGTTTAGCAAATTCCGTTTTAAATTCGCCTTAAAGTTTTCCAAAGTGTAATTTAAAACGAAGTTTTGTTTTTCATTAAAAATTGGATAAAAATTTTTCCAAACAAAAGGTCCCCGATATTGAATTTGGTACGAACTTAATTTAAGATGTATTATTGGAACGACAAAGTTATTCTCTGAAAATTTGGTCGGATATTTATGAGAGATTTCATTAAAATAGGATTGAAATGTTACTGGAGATAACCCACGTTTTGCTTTAAACATAAACAGTAAAATTTGATGAATATTAAGCTTATAAATATTTAAAACTCCAAGCTGACGTAAGAGAGGTTCACATTGTGCATTTCTTGTTCCCCAAAATATTATCCTGCAAGCATGTTTTTGTTTGTTATAAATATTCTTAAGTTTAGTGTGATTAGTGCTACCCCAGGCAACGTTACAATATGAAAGATAACTGTGTATAAACGAAAAATAAAGATTTTTTAAAGACTCTATTAAGAAAAGGTTTTGTTCGATATACAATGGAAATAATTTTTGAGATTTTACCTTCAATATATTTGAAATGAAATTTCCATGACAATTTTTCATATAAAAGCACTCCCAGAAAGTTTTTAGTCAATTCCCTTTTAATTATTATGTTATTGATTAAAAGACTGGGTAATTTAAAACGATCAGCAAAGTTAATTATGCGAATTGTCCATTTCTGACAGCGATAAAGACGTTGTAGTTTACTTTTTTCAGTACTTCCCCAGGGAATATTTGCATAGTTTAAGTAACAATGAATAAATGAGAAATAGAGTTGTTTTAAATTTATCTTATTGAGATAATTTCGAGCTTTGTATAAAACTCCAATGTTTTTAGAGACTTTAGAGCATATATAATTAATGTGTTGATTCCAAGTAATGTTCTCATCGAGATAAACACCTAGAAATTTGGTGACGGGATCTTTTTTAATTTCAATATTGTCAATAAAGATTTGAGGTAAGTTTGAGGGCAAAGAATTTTTTTTCTTAAGGGAATGAAAAAGTGTCCATTTCGGTGTTTAGTGTTAGTTTATTAGATTTGAACCAGTGGGATAAATGTTCAAGTTCTTTATTTGCTGTAACAAAAAGTTCGTTAATATCACTCTTAGAGACAAATAAATTAATATCATCTGCGAACATGATTGCTTTATTTAGATCGTTTATATAGATTAAAAAAAGGAGTGGTCCAAGGATTGAACCTTGTGGAACCCCGCATGTTAAATTTAGACAATTGTTTTGATCTATGCCTGCTCTTTTATTTTTTTTTAGGCTATTAAAAGCATTATGCAGTTCACTTTTGTTTAAAATTGGTACGTCCATGATTATATCAGTCTTAGTAAGATAGAAATCAAATTTTTTTTGTTCAAATGGAATTTTTGTTGCTAAGTTTGGACCAACATTAGGGAAGAAACTGTTTAATTTCTCAATAATAACTTCTTTACGATAAACTAGTTTTCCATCAATAATAAGTTTTTTGGGTAAGTTGTTTTTGCATTTTTTTCCTTCCCAATTAAATCTCTGTTAACATTCCACGTTTTTCGAGCGTTTCCTTTGTTTTTTTCAATTTGGTGGATTTAAACTGCTTACCATTTTCATAGACCTTTCTAGAATGTATTTCCCCTAGATTTTTAGTTAGGTTAAGATCTGGACTACATGAAGGCTATTCCATTACGTGAATATTTTTTACTCTAAACCAAGTTTTTGTAAGTTTTGAATTATGGATAGCAGCATTATCTTGTTGAAAAGTGAAATTTTCACCCATCAATTCCTAAGCATGATCAAGCAAACTTATTTGTAATAAGTCAATGTAGTCCTGTGAATTGGTATTTGTTCAAAATCCATGCCAGTGGGAGTTTTCCAGCAAGGAAAAAAGCCCCACAAACTATAACAGTTTTACCACCAAAGTTACAACTTGATCGAGTTTCTTTCTCTTTTCAAAGATCGTGCCAGTAATGCTGATTGCCATCTGGACCATCTAGATTGAACTTTTTTTCATCACTAAAGAGAACTTGATGCCACTCTACCTGCCAAGACATGTATTCTTTTGCAAAATGTAATCTAACTTCTTTATGACGAGTAGTAAGTTTTGTTTTGGTCTCCGCTTTTTCCAAACTGTGTTTGGATCTTCATGTAAGATTTGTCTCACTCGTTGAACAGATACAGGTAATTGTAAATCAGCACGAATTTGAGATGCAGTCATGTGCTGAGCAGCAGCACGACGTGCAATAACTCATTTAGTACGATTATCAATTTTACGTTTGCCACCACTTCCCTTATAAGTCCCATATTTAAAGCCAATCTTGAAATAATTATTAACCACTTTTGGAGATCTTTTAATTTTCTTTGCAATTTCCCAATTAGATAAGCCTGTATCTTTGTATGCTTTAATTACACTAATTCTTCATTCGTTAAACGCTTACCACGTTTAATTTCAATAGAAGGTATTAAAAACCAAATGTTAAAAACTTTATGAGCACTGATTTCACAGTCTTTGTTTAATTTACAAATAATAATAAAAAATAATAATAAAAGTCGCAAATGCGTAGATCAAAATTTACAAGATCAAAATATACAAGTAAACTGAAAATAATTATTGATGAGGCTAATTCTATTTGTTACAGCAAATATCAAGTATTATACACTTTATGGTTTTATTAAATGTACCGCAGTTTAATTATGCTATATTATAATCTAAAAAGTTGTTGTTTGTAACAATAATTATATGTGTGTGTGTATACAAAAGATGCACCGCATAAACTTGCTTACAGATTTACAAAACATTGGATCAGTACATGGTGAGGCTAATTCTATTTTCTCCACTGTAATAATTTAGCTTAACAATTAACTTTTGATCGTTTTTTAGTTTTTTCAAATAAGTTTTTATAATGTTTGTAATTAATTTCATTTTTATAAGTTTTATTTTTTAAATATTTATCATACGATTTCTGTTTTAGAAGGCCTTTGGTCATCCACGGGGATATAAATGACTTTGAATTTATTCCTTTTGCTTTTAAAGGAAATGCGTTTTCATACATTAAAAAAAATTGGTTTAGAAATATATCATAAGCATTAATAACATCGTGGGATTGCAGTATAAGATTCCAATCGACGGCATCATTTAATAATTCTTTAAATTGGCTTATGGAGCTTTCATTGATTTGTCTCATGAATACTGTTGATTTAAGGGTATCATTATTTAAAGTAGCGCTATCAGTAATAAGAAATATAGGGAAATGATCTGTTAAGTCAGTCCTGATTTTATCAGTTTTATAACTATTATGAATATTGTAACGTTGTATAAGTAACGTTGTATAAGTAACAATGTATAAGTAACGTTGATGTTAGTTATTACATTATCTAGTGACGTCGATAATCTCTTGGTTACTCTTGTTGCTTTGTTTATAGTTGGGATAAGGTTGTATTCAAGAAGAGTACCAATAAAAGTTTTTGCTTCACTATTTAAAGCATGGTTAAGTGCTTGTAATAGTGAAGCAAAATGTTTACACCACCACCACCCATATATATATATATATATATATATATATATATATATATATATATATATATATATATATATATATATATATATATATATATATATATATATATAATTAATTAGTAAAAAATACTTATCTAACTTTTATCTTCGACTCGGAGTTTCACCATCGCTGGATCATAAGGAAGGGTGATCAGGTGGATAATCAGGCGGGATCGTAAGGACGAGGTAGCTGGATCATAAGGAAGGGAACTCTTCCTGATGATCCAGCGATGGTTAAACTCCGAGTTGAAGATAAAAGTTAGATAAGTGTTTTTTACTAATTAATTATTGCTCTGTTCTTTAAGAACATTGAGCACTCTATTTGTAAAATACACTAACATAATTTACATATATATATATATATATATATATATATATATATATATATATATATATATATATATATATATATATATATATATATATATATATATATATATATATATATATATATGTATATATATATCGTTTTATCTTAAAACTTATTTATTCTTTTATTTATTACCTACCGTAAGGTTGCAAAAAGATGTAATCTTACGGTTGTTAGCTACAAAGCTATCTAGAATAAATAAAATTTTAAGCATTTGACATATTGTGATAATATCGTTAGCTTCAAAACAATATGTTGCTAAAATCTAATAAAATAAATAAAAAAAACTTTTTAAAAATAGCTTTCTATTCAATCGACTAAAAAGTAAAAAATAACTTTTTTCTGTTTCTGGTACTCGTGGAAATCATTTACTTAGTAATAATCACTTTTGTAAAGCCAATACTGAAAGACATTGAAGGCAATTCATGTACGTATGTAAACAAACAAACTCATCGAAGTAAAGGAATAGAAAGTTTGGCGCCTTTTAAGTCAGATGCTTTCAAAATCAAATTCGTTTTAAATGTACATAAAGCTAAAGGCGCCAAACTTTCTATTCCTTTACTTCGATGAGTTTGTTTGTTTACATACGTACATGAATTGCCTTCAATGTCTTCCAGTATTGGCTTTACAAAAGTGATTATTACTAAGTACATGATTTCCATGAGTACCAGAAACAGAAAAAAGTTATTTTCTACTTTTTAGTCGATTGAATAGAAAGCTATTTTTAAAAAGTTTTTTTTATTTATTTTATTTTCTTCTTTTCTTTCAATACTTAATGTTTATTGCACTAATCCTTTGTTAACTAACTTTAAATCACTAAATTTTCTTGATTTTCATTTCTTTCAATGTATATAACCAAATGTAAACATAAAGGAGCATTTACATTTATTTTCAAAATGTAAACACACCTGGACTTTTATTTGTTTGAATTTCTGAAAACCGTTACGCTAACTTGCCATTACAAATTTATCGCTCTCTTAAAAAACAAATTAATTCATTTTACTAAATCTAAAAGACTTATTGAATCAAATGTAACAAATATAGCTATTGTTAGTCGGCAAAAGATTATTTGTAAAATTTCAGGGCTGTACGATCAAAAGAATTGCTTCAAAAAGCGTTGTGAAGTTTTGGCCTCCACAAAAAAAAAATGCGGACTCGTTAGTGAGTGAATAGAAAGCTATAAAATAGCTTCAAAGCAATATGTTGCTAAAATCGCAATTTTAATTTTGCATTTCCTTTATAAAAATTTTGATTTTAAGTGTTGCTTTTATGTATCAAAGAAAGTAGTAGAACTTTAAATATTTAAAATTCAACTATTTTTTTTTATATACAAAGCTAAAACTTAAAATTAAAATTTTTAAGAAATAAATGATAAAAATAAAAAATGTTTATAATCATTCTTTTAAATATTCCTTAGTAACTTAAGCATTAGGAATTAAGAATTTTTGCATGTAGATTGAATTTATTGCAAACACCTTTTTCTAACGGTAGTTGCTCTTCTTTTTTTTTTTTCTTGTTCTTTATTCCATTTTAAAACATTACGTTAATATTTCTTAAAATTTTAAAGCTAAATTAAAATAATATAAACAATTACAAGTGAAGGTACTTATTATATATATATAAAAAAAGAACGCGGAAACTTGTAGAATACCGTATGGTCTTATCTTATCGTCAAGTACCGCTGTAAAAAGACGTTGAATTTTTACATGTTAAATATTTTTCGCAGTAATTAAAAATAAAAAAAAGTGTTTTGCAATAATAAAAGAATAAAAAAATTTAAATAAAAAAATTTGCAAAAAAATAAAAAGTTCACAAAATATTTCTTAAAGATAATTTGACAAATAATAACACAGTAATATAGGCTTGCAGATCGTAAATAATTGAATTACAAACCATATCAAGAAAAAAGAGATTTAAATAAAAATTAAAAAAATTTACAAAAATTTACAAAATATTTCTCATAGATAATTTGACAAATAATATAACACATAATATAGGCTTGCGGATCGTAAATAATTAAAACACAAATCATACAATTAAAATCATACACTACAAATCAAATAAACCGATATAAATAACTGATAAAAAGAATTTCAAAAGGTTTTAAAAGTACATATAGTATATTGTCGATTTCAAAAACTACTTCTTTCAACTTTTTTTAAAAGATATGTAATTCCATTCAAACGAAAAATCAAAGTTATTTAAATCAAAGTTTTGTTCCAAGATACGGTCCACGAAATGATATGCAAAATTTTCAATGATTAGTTTTCGAAAATGGTTGCATCAAAAAATCATCATTTCGTAGATCATATTTTTTTGTTTTGTTATAAATAAACAATAAAAAAAAGACAGATAACTTCGTTTTACATTTGTACATATAACAAAGAATATTATATACGTTAAGTTAATATATGTTTAAAACATTTATTTTTCTTAAGAGAGGCTTTGAATGAGTTTGTCGATCACAAGAATTAACTAAACGTGCTATATTTTTTTGATGACGATGAAGAGGTTCTAGTTTACTGTTTTTAGTACTGCCCCACGCAATATTTACATAATTAATATGGCAGTGAATACGTAAATAATACAGTTGCATTAAAGTGCGCATGTTTAAATAGCTTTTTGATTTGTATAATATTCCAATACTTTTTGAAATTTTGTTGCTTAAATTATCGATATGCTGTCTCCATGTAAGATTTTCATCAATATTTATTTCTAAAAACTGAGTAGTTTTTACTCTTTTTACTTGAATATTATCAATGAATATAGATGGCGTTTCGTATGGTATTAGTTTTTTTTGGAAAGTGGGTGAAATAGAGTCCAGTTAGTTTTGTCAATATTTAATAAAAGTTAATTTACTTTGAACCAGTCGGAAATTTTTTCTTTAACAAATGAAACAAATACTAAACAACAAAAAAACGTCATCTAAATCAAAAAACCGTATTCTTCAACTGAGCAGGTTTTTATTTTTGCTACTACAGATCTGGTATCTTCCTGAATATTGGAAAAATATTAGGAATGTGACATAAAATCTTTAAATTGATAAAATTAATGATGAGGGGCGCTACAACACCCTTTAATAACATTAATAAAATTGTTTATTTTGTTAATTAAAAACTTTTTTCTAATAAAATTAGGATTTTTATTTGCATATTTTTTTATATTCTACTTAAACAATAACAAATATGATTGAGATACTTGGAGTTGGGTGGGTAAAAGTAACAAGTTTCTCTCCACCCTGGTGTATATAAATACCGACATTAGGCCGGGTGAATAAAAAAAAAATTGGTTTTACTCAGTATTTGCTTATCTTAACGCGAATAAAGTTTTAAGCAATTTCGCTCAAATTTTTATTCACGTAAAGTGGAGCAATTACTCAGCGTTTTTGGAGTAAGTTGCTCAGTTTTTCGTGAATAAAATTTGGGCAATTTTGCTTAAATTTTTCTTTACATAAAGCTGAGCAGTTATTCCAAAAAAGCTTAGTAAAATCTATTGCTTTTTTTATTCATCCGGCCTAAAATGTACTTATTTTAGGCGGGTTAGTAGGGCGAGGTTTTTTCTTAATGAAATACAGCAGATAGTAAGAAAAGGTTTTTGAAGATGAAAAAATAAAAAATGACATTTCCTTGATGTAAATTTGATGCAGTAAATACAAAGAAGATTTATATAAGATAAAAAAAAGTGTATTAAAATAAATAAAAATTAAGCAAAATTAAAGTTAAACTGTTATAGTATTTAAAAAGTAAATTTGTTGATACATATTTCTAAAAACTAACACATGTTTATACCACGCCACTCTTAAAAAATCTTTAAAAAAAAACTTTGTGACACAAAATTTTGCCAAAAAAAAATGTTTCCGTAATAACCGGATTTGCGTATACCAACAATAGTACATCTTAAAACTGGTTCTAATTTACTATTTGACTAAAAGATAAATTTATTACTAGCCAAGTATTTATTAAAAACGTTTTATTATAGATGTTGTATAAAGGTGTAAAAAGACCAACTGTTAGCATTTCTTTTTACAGTTCTAAAATTTGATTCGGACTCTAAAAGGGATAGATCTGGTGTTATGTATCAAATCTTGTCATGGAATTATTAAAATGATAAAAAATGAAATATTATCAGTCAATAGATTTGAAAGTAAAATATGTTTTTGTAATTTGTTCCTCTTGATCCTATGCCCCTGATGTGACTCAAGGAGTATAAATTTAAATAACGGTTATACATCAAGCACCAACTTTCTAAATTGTGTTTTTCTTTTTAAATGAGTTTAGTAACAGTTTTGTAACAATAATTAGTTTTTATAATCTGACAAATAGCTGCAAGATATTATCATATGATCCTACGGGTGCTTGTGAAGGGTCCTACTACCGCCCCCGCAACCACCCACCCCCTCCCCCACGAAGGTGATTTTTAAGTTACAGTCGGTTTTTTGAGGAATTTAGTCAATTTGACGCATTTCGTTTGGGTAGTTTTAATGACTTTTTTTTTACTTTTTTAAGAAAGTATTTTCTAAAAATTTGCCTCTTCCCGCTCATTTTATTCTAGAATTGCCCTCGAATATTACACAAACTAACTTATTTGCATTGAATGTATATCCCTAATAAGATTAAAATTCAAACTTAATAAAAATTAATGGAAAATGTTTTAAGCTTGTTGCAAGTTGTTAACGTCAAAACTTAATAAAGAAATGTTTTGATCTCAACCAAGACTAATTTTCATTGTAATAAAAACGCATCCCACATTCCAGTGACGTAATTGCTTAAAAACGATTTTATCATTATAATTATTATTTTAAGGGACCTTTAAAAAATGCTTAAAAAATGTTTTTTTATACGCACTGCGCATGTGCAACTTTACCTAAAAATGGAGTACTTTCATTTCTCTACGAACTTTAACGACTATAAAGTAAATTCTATGATAAAACTTACTAAGATATCAACAACTTACTTGACTTATGCCCTGGGTATGCTGTGAAACATAGTATATCTTATAACAATATTAGGTCTCAAATAATGTTTTTTAAAAGGTATTAAACCCTTGTAAATAACCTTTGCTTTACATTATCTAACATGGTTCTCACATTCACTATGCAGTATAAACACCTAGGTCACTTGATCTCAAACGATATGCAGGATAAAAAAGATATTTTAAAACAAATACGTTCTATCAATGCTAAAGCTAACAAAAATACAAACAAAGGTCGTGTTACTTAATGCCTTTTGTAATCCAATTTATGGATGCCAGTTATGGTACACCTTGCGAAAAGAATCATTCTATCGTCTATGTGACAGTTATAATAATGCACTTCGTTTGATATTAAATATGACACCATAGAAAAGTGCTAGGAAATCATTTGTGAAGCATGGTGCCTATTCACTATGTTGGTATTCATGAGCAACAATATTCATTATTGCTACTGCTACAAAATAGTGAGAACCTCATCATAAAAACTTTTGTCAACTCTGACAGGTTCTTGAAGTCTCCATTGATGTTTAAATGGAGAGCTGAGTTACATTTTTAATACTTTAAATTTTTTTACTCTTTGGGTTTTGTTTATTATGCATTATTTTTTTTCAATTCACCTTTTTTTTACCCATTGTATATTTATTATCTCGGGCCTTGAGTCTGTCAATAAATTTAATTGATTGATATATATATATATATATGTATATGTATATATATATATATATATATATATATATATATATATATATATATATATATATATATATATATATATATATATATATATATATATTTATATATATATATATATATATATATATATATATATATATATATATATATATATATATATATATATATATATACAGGGCGTCCGGGTTGAAAATGAAGAGCGGCGCCCTTAATTCAAACCATTTAAAGAAGTTAAAATTTCAAGAAAGGTAAATAAAGCGCTTAAAAATAAACTTTTTGAGCTTTTATGGCCGCCCAAATATTGATGACATTGTCGTAGCTCACCTTGTTAGCTAAAATCTTTAATCAAAATAATAAAATATCAGTAACGCAATCCTCGCCTATGGTGGAACGCACTACCTAACGAAGTTGTCAGTTCTATTAGTGTTGACTGCTTTAAAGCGATATTTGATCAGTTTTTTTTGTAGTTATTTTAATTGCTCCCAGAAGTCCTTACGGTCTTATCACAGAGCACCGCGGGAGAGCATTTGACAGTAAGCTCTGAGTTCGAAGCCAGAACTCTAACCACTGCGCCACGGCTGCTTTAGTTACCATTATAATACACCTTTTTGTTATGTCAGTTTCGGTCTTTATATTGTACACTTTTTTCGACCAAATTCAGAACAAACATTGGCAGTAAGGACGTAGTTGCGTTTTAACAAAAATCAAGCATCTTTTACAAACCATGGTATACACTTGTGTCGTGTCGTTAAAGATTACCATAATTCTATTAGAGATATTATCAATTGGAAGAATGTATTCTGTGAAGAACATGGGTGTCTTAAAACATCTGTTTTATGTTCCTGTAATACACCTTTCAGGTTTGTTGTTGAGGCTAACTAACTAACTCAACTTGAGTTAAAAGTGTTAATTTTAAAACTTTAGAAATAAATATATTTTTTTAAATCTTGGATATAATGCAGGTGAAAAATCTGGGATGCTTTTATCTACAGGCAAAAAAAGAATTATTAACTATCAGAATGAACCTTCTAATGAAGTAAAATTTTTATCTAATTCTAGTGAATCTGAAAGTTTTGAACTAGTGAATAATGTACAAAACTTTATGACATGAAAAATCATATTACAATTTTAAAAAAATTAAAAAGTTTTTGAGCATTAATGATTTATTATTTACAATATTGGTATCTATTATTTAGAGTTTAACTAAACATATACTTCAACTTAAAGAACAATTAACTTGTGTAAAACCACTTTATAAAAAACTATTAACTGAAAAAAATATAAAGTTTTATACTAATCTTGAAAATTTAGGAATATTTCACAAACTTCATGAAAAAATTTCACCTCTAATAAAGAGACATTATAGTCAAAGGGATGATAGCAAAGAAAGGCGTAATTTTCAATCAATACTAGAAAAAATGGCACCGCCAAGAAAGTTGGTTTCACAAGATAAAATGCTTTTATGTTTGATGAAACTCCAACTAGGTTTACTAACAACAGATTTATCAGACCGCTTTGGTATTTCAGAAGGATTATGCAGTAGTATTTTCAAATTTTGGTTAAGGGCCTTAGCAGAGTATTTAAAATGTTTTGTTTATGCGCCTGACCTTGGAACAATAATTACAACAACACCTGAAAGATTTCATTAATTTAAAAACTTATTTGTCATTATTGATTGTTCGGAAATTTTAATAGAAACATCAAAAGCTTATAATTTCAGAGTGCAAATCTGAAAATAAACATCATAATATGTTAAAGTTTCTTATTTGTGTTGCACCAAATTCAAGTATTATATTTGTGTCAAAAGCATTTACAGGTCGAATTAGTGACAAAAAGATAACACTTGACTCTAAGTTTCTTGATCTAGTTCCAAATTATAGTACATTGATGGCTGATAAAGGGTTTAACCTTATTGAAAAGTGTGTTGCAAGAAAAATTTATTTTATTACTCCACCTAAAGTTAGAATATTAGTTGAACAGGTTATAAGAAGATTAAAAAACTTATGAATTATATCCCAGGAAGTACCAATAAATTTAATACCTTGTATTGATGATATTCTGGTAGTTTGCGCTGCATTGTGCAATTTTAAAGAACCCATCATGACAGATTAAATTTATTTTTAAGTTTATTTAACTTCATTTTTCAGTAATAAATTAAATAGAAATAAAAGCAATAAATACTTGTAAAAATTTTTAACTTTATTTCTATATCTTTTTTAAACTTCTATCTTTTCTTGAAAGGATACTCGAAAGTCTTTCCAGTTTTTTGTTTTTATTTGATGTATTAAAAGTATGTATTTATAGTATTAAAAGTACTTATTTATAGTATTAAAAGTATGTATTTATAGTATTAAAAGTATGTATTTGTAGTATTAAAAGTATGTATTTATATTATTAAAAGTATGTATTTATAGTATTAAAAGTATGTATTTATAGTATTAAAAGTATGTAGGGGAGAGTGGGGTATTGGCGAACACCTAAGCGGGAATGCGAATTATAGACACCGGTTATACAAAATTGACCATATTTATTGCTTATCAATTAGTTTACCTATTCAGTCGCAAACCCTAAAAAGCAATTATTGTTAATCTTTCTATAAAATAAAAATTTATGGGGAAAATAAAACCATTGGTGTTCGGAGTTACCCTACGTTCGTTGGGTAATTCCGAACACACCGGGGGGCAATCACAATCACTGTTGTGTAATAACGAATAAAATGCTAGTTGTAATAGCTGCAAAAATTATACAATTATATTGATAGCAACAAAAAGAAGGAGTGGTTTTATATCCATAGAAGCTACAACAGAATATTACTCATGAAAAAAGTTGCATAAAATTATCAGAAAAAGTTGAAATCAAATTATAGTGAACAACAATCGCAGCTTTATTACACTACTGTACGTCTGGAACTTAGCATGGGATCCCCTCTCAGCAGGTAAAAAGAAATTGTCAAATTTATTTTTCTATAATGCTGTTTTGACCATGTTCGGAGTTACCCTGCGCACGCCATTACCCCACTCTCCCCTATTTATAGTATTAAAAGTATGTATTTATAGTATTAAAAGCATGTATTTATAGTATTAAAAGTATTTATTTATAGTATTAAAAGTATGCATTTATAGTATTAAAAGTATGTATTTATAGTATTAAAAGTATGTATTTATAGTATTAAAAGTATTTATTTATAGTATTAAAAGTATGTATTTATAGTTTTAAAAAAAAGTTTTCTTGATAATAATGAAAGAGCCATTTTTTAATTAAATATGGATTTTAATTGAATTAGTTCAGTTGGTATTTAAGAAAGGTTTAAAAATTTTATGACTTTGAATTTTACGTGCTACAATAAAAAAGATCTATTCGGTTTATACGGTTTATACTATTTTTTCAAGCCATCCTGTTTTACCTGTTCACCCCATATTTTTAAAAAATGTGCAGTATAGTTCTGAAGTTCTCCACTACACATTTTTTTTTAAATGGAGCTCTGAATAATTGCTTTTTTTCTACTCCACGTTTTTCAAAAAATCTGGAGAAGAGTTTTGAAAAAAGCCCAAGTCCATGTTTTTAAAAAAAATTTCAACTGTTACTATTCCACATACTTCACATATTCCACTAAACCATACTATTCCACACACTTCGTTTATAAATTTATTAGGTGTAAAAGATTTATCTAATTTTTTTAAAAACTTGTATTAACAATGAAAACCAATTTTAATGTTTAATTTTAAATGTGCAACTAATTAGCGTCACAGTGCTGAATCCATTATTATGCTAATTTAGGCAGAGCTTAACGCCTTACTACCATTCCTCGTAATGAAATGTAGAATTTTTCAGATATGAAATAACTATTAGCTTTCCATATCAACTTCATTTAAAAAATATGTTCTTTAATATGTATGTTTATTTGCTGCACGATTAGTCACCCAGTAAGCACAATGTGTTTAAGACGTTTAAAAAACGTAGTTATTCGTTTTTTAATCTCCTTAAAAGCGTCTTGTACCTACTAGGCAGTTGATACTGGTTATAATCCACTGGGGTTATTCTATGATAGCCCCCCACACACAATTTTGTTGCAGAGCAAACTATATGCTTTTTATTATCTCTTTTTTAACTTCTAATATTCAATTTTTTTCTACTTCATTGTATATATATATTTAGGTTCAAATTCCTTCCCAAATATTTAAGCTAAAACTTTTTATATTGTCAAAGAAAACTTATCCAAAAGTATATCTCCAAGTAAGCATTTTTTAATAGAGGTTTTAGAAATAATATTAATTTGTGAAAAAACATTCTTAAAAATATATTTTTTTGTCGAAAACTTTCTGGAATCTCCATAAAAACGCTTCTGTTGAGACCCAGGTTGACATACTTTTGAACAAGTTTTTTTTGCACAATGTTAGGGGTTTTACCCCAAATATCTTTGAAACCTGACGTAAAAGAAAAATGATTTCATATTTAAAATCAAAAATACTAATAAAAAAAAACATTGGTTGCTCTGCGACAGAAAGAATCATTTTTTTGTAGGATTTTATGATCCAATGGTGAATTAACTAAACAAATTTTTATCTCTGGGTGCTCTCAGATCTTTCCTTAAAAAAAAATAAAATTCTCATACATTTGTTGAAAAAGTTTAACATTCTAATTTAATTTTTCAATTAGTTATAAGAAAAAAAAAGATTAAAATTTTACAAATTTATAAATCAAAGAATAAGATAAAAATGAAGATTTGTATACAAAGTTTTACATATGAATATTATGATACTTTTGACCAAATAACTAAAAAAAATAAATTCTAATTATTTAAAAAGTCTGGTGTAGAAATTTTAATTAAGCTTTTTTCGCTATAGATTAATTCATATTTTTTATTTAAAGATCCACTTTTAATTTTTTGAGCAACTAGTTTTCTCCAAAACAAACATAACTTTTTGCATATATTGTCCCAGAAAAGTTCATCAAAATTAACTTTAATAGTGATATTACTAATGTATATCACTATTAAAGTTAACTTTGTAAAGTATTATAAATGTAATTACTAAAAAGTAACAGTATTTTTTATTTGTTATTGCCACTTGACCTTGAACTTGATAGCAATATTCGCTTTTTTTTCTCAAAACTATTTCTTGATTTTTGTTCATTTTAATAGGTTTATAGCTATCAGTTGATTGAATTTGACCAATCAATGATGCAGGACATTTTATTTTTAGCAATCCATTTCCATGACAAATGCAACTTACTTCAAGATCAGGACTGGAAGAAATAAAAGGATATTGTTTAAGAATTCTAGGATCATAAAATGTACAAGTTAAATGATTTTTTTTGAAAAATGAAGTAAACTTTGTCTTAGCATAAACTTCACAATTTAAACCATGTTTCATTTGCCATGTTGTATTTACTGTTTAATAACTCATTATCAATGTAATATTATCAAAGTGGTGTTCTAAATCTAAACCATGTTTGTCAACAGTATCAACAATTGATTTGAATTGCTGTAACTCTGTCCAACACGATGATTATGCCACATATTGCTATTTGACTGTTTAACAGTTTTTTTATAAAGGTGGTGTATTTGTTCATCTGAATAAAAAAGGAATCTGCAAAAAAATCAGACAAATTACTAATTACAAGTTCTGGATCACAATTTTCTACAAAACTCTTTCTGATTTCTAAAATTGTAGGCACAAAAAAATTTATCTTTATTTTTGTCTTTGCACACATATTTTCACAAAAACAACTTTTTGGAATCTTTAATATTCTCATAAAAGTCCTCACGAACACATTTACTGTCTAAAAGAGTTTTTATTTGGCTGTCAGACATAACATTGAAATTTCTTTTAAGATTTAATTTTTCTTTTCGCAGTTCTGAGCTCTTTTGAATAGCTTTGTTCAAATAATTATCTTTTGAAAATAAGAACTTGTATGCTTCTGCAGGTTCAATTTGTTTTTTTAGTGTAGGTACATTCCAGTTAGAATAAAGCACTAGTGCAAGTTACATGAGACACCCCAACAAGAATAGTAGCTTCAATTCGAAATAATAATCCAGCTACATGATTACAACTACCAAGAAGACCAGCTGGACATGTGCAGTAAGTACTTAATATTTCACCACCAACAGCATCTTCTTTGTCTTTTCGCACAATAATTCAAATAGTATATTGCTTCATTGAAACTCGTTAAGGTGGAGTACATTTTGTGTAGAAAATACAAAATGTTGAACTTTTATCAATATTGTTCAGAAAAACTTCACTTATGAATGAATTAGTAAAATATCTATAAGCTTTTCCCTGTTTATATTAACATTCAACGCGTAAACAAATGAAATTTCTTTCCAAGGACTTTTACATAAAACCTTGAAATATCACTAAAATATAAATGAGGTCAGAGCTTAACTCCATCGTTTTCATTAAACGAACCAGTTTTCAAGTCAATAGGATCTGGCAAAACCTCGTTCTCTATTTGAAGTTTTTGATTATACTCATTCAAAATACTTCCTTCTATGTGGTCCTTTCGAGGGTCACCTTCAGCTTCTTCTTCGTATGAAGCAAATGCACTATAAGTAAAAATAAAAGTTACGAAGATAAAAGTTGTAAAATTTCATTATAAAAATATAATATCATTTCAAGATAAATATCATATGTAATGAATATTCTTTTCAAAGACTTTTATCAATGTAGTAGATCTAATGAAAAATAGCTTTAAGTAAAAAAATATACTTATTTTTTACATTTAAATTACAGACAATAAGTCACCTTCTCTTAACTATGCGAAATATATTTAAAATATTTCGCTCTGTGAGAATATTTTATAATTTTTTAATACCAGCTTTTACATGCACAGTTTTCATATATATATATATATATATATATATATATATATATATATATATATATATATATATATATATATATATATATATATATATATATATATATATATATATATATATATATATATATATATATATATATATATATATATATATATATATATATATATATATATATATATATATATATATATATATATATAATATATATATATATACATATATATATATATATATATATATATACATGTGTGTGTGTGTCTATATTAGGTATGTTACATGAAATTTTTAAATTTATCAAATTCAAGGTTGTTATATATCATTAAAAAGACCTTCATTTCAATATTCCAAAAGTGAAAAAATTTTCAAAACCGAACCACCCTACAAAAAGTTATGACGTTTTAAGTACCGATTTTTTGATATTAGGATTTGTTGAAGAAACTGTGGTCAAAATAAAGTTTTTATTAACTAAAACTATTGTAACTGAATCAATTCTTATCCAAAAGTTTATATCTTGGTAAAGATAGATACAAGAGTTATATTATACAAGAGTTATATTACAGATACAAGAGTTAAATTTATAAAGGTTTCTAGATTACGGGCGCATCTGGGAGCAAGAGGAGGCACAAAACCACCATCCTTACGGCAATAAAGACTAACTATATTTATAATTAAGTGTTTTTTTATGAAAATGTAAATTTTTATATACAAGATGTTTTTGTAATTAGCTATCAGACCTCAATCATATATAGAAGTTTCATCATTGCCTTTGGGTGGATGTAAGGGTGATGGTTCCAAACACCCTATTATCAAAAATGACTATTTTTTTAAATAGATATTTATCTTTAAAATTAAAAAGAAATCTAGTATTCAAATCAAAAATTATGTTTTACTACTTTACAACAACACTAGCAGCGCACCCTTTGTTTCAAGGGGTGTAGATGGGGAAGGGGGCGTGTCGTCGCCCTTCCCCTCCTTTTACAACCTACAATAAATTCTATTTTTAATAAGATTCGAAAAAATATTTAAAGTCTAATTAATATAATAAACTTTAATATAAAATCATATTTTACCAAAATTCAAAATACATCACACAATGCTTAGTGATTGTTATAGATGATTCCCCCTCTGACCTAAAAAAAAAATTTTAAAAACAAAAAATGTTTTATAATATTATTTTAATTAGTTTGCGTCTTGGCTTTTAGTTAATGATTAAGATATTAAATTCCATTAACGAAACTATATATTAATCATTGCTAAGAATAGACACGACGTGAACGTAAGCCAGACCGGTCTATCAAAAAAATTGCAAGTTCCACTACTCGCTTTATATTTTTGCAAGTTCCACTACTCGCTGCACATTATAAAGTATCAATGTAAAAATAGCATTTATTATATATAAAATCAATAATACTTGTTTTTTTGCTCAGTCCAATCATATTATTATATTTTTAAAAAGCTTTATAACATATAATAATATAATATATTGCTTTCTAATGTATTTAGAATATATCATATATTAGTAATATACTAATACTTGTCTAAAAATATACAGACATATAATATATTTATAGTATATTAAATTTAATATACTATTTATAGTATATTATATATTTAATATATACTATAATATATACTATATTATAGTATATATTAAATATATACTATAATATAGTATATATTTAATATATACTATATCAATAATAATTATGAATGATATGATTCCGATACGGCAATGGCAGTCTTGCACAATAGAAGAGTAGAAAAAATTAAAAAATCACAGAAAAGCTATTACTATTTCTTACTGGACTAGAAAAGAAAACGTTTCTGAAGCTGTTTCTGAAAAATATTATATGAAAAAAATCCAGCTAGTTGCTGACATTGTATCCGGCGAGTTGATGTTTTCCTAATGTGAATATGTTGCCATTATTTCTTGATAATGGGAGATGCATTTTATTATCTTACTACATGATTTTACTATACATATATAGGTATATATATATATATATATATATATATATATATATATATACATATATATATATATATATATATATATATATATATATATATATATATATATATATATATATAGTAATAGTAGTAGTAGTAGTAGTAGTAGTAGTAGTATTTAAAACTGTAGCTGTGTTAACAGCGAGTGAGTTAAAAACTCACTTTGACAGCTTTTGACAATCTAAAAATATACAAAAATTTACTAAAGATAATAATGAACAAATTAAAATATATATATATTATATATATATATATATATATATATATATATATATATATATATATATATATATATATATATATATATAGTTCTAAGTTATTTTTTTAATGCCGAAAATTTGTCCAAACTGTTTTTGAAAATGTTTACATTTCCCAACATGACCACTTCCAATGGCAACTTGTTCCACAAATTCACAGTTCTATTTATGATAAATTCATATCTTGGCACAAACTTGGTTTGCTCTCTGCCGTATTTTCTGCTGTGACCTCTGCATGATTTTGAAAATACTGGTTTGTTTAAAAGGTCTACTGCTTCAATCTCATTAAAAATCTTAAATATTTGAATAAGATCTCCTCTCTTCCTTCTTTCTGAAAATGTTGTTAAACCAAGTATCTGTAAACGGTCTTCATACAGCAAGCTTCTTAAGTTCTTTATCACCCTTGTCACTCTGTGTTGCACCCTTTCTAATATTTCAATGTCACCTTTGCAGTTTGGTGACCAAACTGGCGCTGCAAATTCAATCAGAGGTCTAACAAAAGTAGAATATAGTTGCTTGAGAAGATGCTGATCCAAATGGACAAAAGTGTTTTTTATCATTCCCATTATTGCATTAGTTTTTGATGAACACGCTACTATGTGTTTCTTCCATTTCAGTGATGTATCAAAATTTACACCAAGATCACGTTCATGCGTAGAATTATTAATTTTTGACCCATTTACTGTGTAATTAAATTTATGTTGTTTTTTCCATATTGCATAACTACACATTTACTTTCATTCAGTTTGGTTAACCATTTTTCTGACCAATCTTCTATAATATTTAAATCTCTTTGAACTAATTTGGCGTCCTCAATTGAATATACAGCTGATAAGATTTTAGTGTCGTCTGCATATATTTTCACCATATTTTTGATTTTTTCTGGCAAGCCATTTATGTATGCTATGAAAAGGAATGGCCCCAGAATGGATCCCTGTGGAACGCCACTTGATACTTTTTTCCATGTTGACACCGCTTCACCCTGGACAACTCTTTGAATTCGATTATTTAGAAATGCCTCAATCCAGTTCAAAAATTTTCCTTTTATTCTATAAGCATTCAACTTTAATAAAAGTCGCTTGTGTGGCACTCTATCATATGCTTTCGCAAAATCTAGCATTATAACATCTACTGGTATATTTTTTGCTAGTTTCTGTGTGATAAAATCAAGTGTCTCTAAAAGATTTGTTGCACACGATCTCCGTTTTACGAAGCCATGTTGGCATTTTGAGATTATATTATGGTTGTCAAAAAAATTTTGCATTTCATTTCTTATAACTCCTTCAAATACTTTACATGCTATTGATGTGATTGACACAGGTCTGTAGTTGGATGCGTTTAGCTTACATCCTTTTTTAAAAATTGGAGTCACATTTGCTGCGCGCCATTGTAGAGGAAGGTTACTTGTATTGTAAGATGATTTGTAGATTATTGTAAGTGGTAGTGCCAATGATTTTGAACAATGCTTTAGTAAAATAGGATGTAAATTATCCACACTACAAGCTTTGTCTGTATTTAATTTTTCAAGACGATTCTGA
This sequence comes from Hydra vulgaris, assembly GCF_038396675.1. Taxonomy (NCBI): domain Eukaryota; kingdom Metazoa; phylum Cnidaria; class Hydrozoa; order Anthoathecata; family Hydridae; genus Hydra; species Hydra vulgaris. Next base: position 61,063,029 of record NC_088922.1, on the reverse strand, counting down.
ATATCTATTTAGTCAATAAAATTATCGTTTAGATCAAGTGTGCAACTTATTAGTTTATCTGCTATTTCTGGCATAATGCTGCTTTCGTTTACAAAGGCGCTGTGAAACTGGTCGTTTCGAACATCTGCGATCTCACTTTGGTCATTTGTTACAGGACCATTAGAATTCAAAATGGCTTTTATTGATTGCTTAGTATTCCTCTGACTGTTTACGTATTTAAAAATAAGTTTTGAATTAGATTTTGATTTTATAATCAGGTTTCTTTCATAATCTTTTCTAGCTAATATGGCTTCTTTGGATACTAATTTTGTTATTGTACGCATTGACTTGTACTGCATCTTTCCATTTGTTTGCTAGATTTATGTATTTTAGATCTTTTTTCATTCGTACTAGTGCTCTAAGTTTATTACTAAACCATGGATTTCGTTTGTGTTTATGTTTTGCATTAACATCAATCTTTGGTATATATAAATTACTGAGATAGTTTATTAATCGAATTAACTTTTTTGTCTATTTTTGTGTAATCTCCTCTGGTGTAGTCAAATTTATATTTTGGTGTTCTGCTTGTCTGGTTTATGTCTAATTCAAGTTTAAATGTAAGTATTAAGTGCCCCTTGTTTGCACAACCCAGAATTTCATGTGATTGGAGCTCATATATTCTGTTACTATCTTTGGTAAAAATCAAGTCCAGTATGTTCTTTACCTTTGTGTCTGACAGTTGAAAAGTTGGAAAGTTAACATGCTGAATAAGGAATTCGTCATTTATTATATCAATGAAAATGTGTTCTGTTGAAATTTCACTGCTATTTACGTTTTCAATATATCCATTATTCCAGGTAATGTTCGGAAAATTGAAATCTCCTAGTATTAGTCTATCTGCATACATTTTAACATCTACTTTACCTTTGGCATTGTGTATAACTTGTCTAAAATCATTCATGTCTATTTGTTCGTTTGGTCTATATATACATCCAATGAGGTATTTAATATTCATAATTACAACGACTGCTGTCGTTGTAATTATGAATATTAAATACCTTATTGGATGTATATATAGACCAAACTAGCATCGGATGTATATATAGACCAAGCATTCTATTTTGCTGTCCTGATTATCAATACTTATCTTATTATATTATATTATATATATATATATATATATCTATATATATATATATATATATATATATATATATATATATATATATATATATATATATATATATATATATATATATATATATATATATATATATATATATATATATATATATATATATATATATATATATATATATATATATGTATATATATATATATATATATATATATATATATACATATATATATATATATATATATATTTATATATATATGTATATATATATATGTATGTATATACATATATATATATATATATATATATATATATATATATATATATATATATATATATATATATATATATATATATATATATACATATATATATATATATATACATTTATAATTATATAAATTATAAATGTATAAGATTTTAAAATCGGAAAACTTATAGTAGAAAAGATTGCTTGATAACTCACCGTGCAGCCAATGTGTCAAATGATCCATTAATTGATTTCTTTCGTAGAGGCAAAAATGTTGTTAGAGCAACCGTATTCCAAAGTTTAAAATCTTGTAACGAAAGAACGCCAATTACAAGTTCGTCAGAGTTTAAACTTGCTGCCATATTTGATGTTATTGTTACTCGGGATCGAATAAAGTTTGTTATGATTTTGGTCGAAAAAAGTGTAAAATAAGGTTCGGAACTGACATCGTAAAAAGGTGTATTACCACAGCGCATCATTTTCCATACAATCGAGCATGAGCATTGCTAACTGTTCATAGGCTTACGGAATACGCCCGCTTCCGTCTAATATTACTACAATAAATCGTTTTTTTTTTTCGTAAAAAATAGTTTATAATTAGTTATAATAATTGAATTTAAATTTAAATTATTTTTTTTCATGCGCATTTTTATTCCAAATAGGGGAGAGTATGCACCCATGATCCTAAAAATCTATCAGGCCAATTTACTGAATAAATGTTTTCATTTCGATCTCTAAAGTAACAGTACATAATAGCAAATTTTATACCCTATTATAATTCATTAATCTTTTTTTTACCAGAATATTTTAAGTAGATTTAAAATTATAAAAACTAAGAACCCTCAATTGGGATCATGGGTGCATACCACCCTTGATCCTATGTGTGTATACACGTTCTGAGATCAAACTTATACCATAAATGTGTAAGAATTATTTTTAAGTCGTCAAAAGTATGTCTATAATAAATACCAATAAAGTTATTATTAATTTTACAACAAAGTTATCTTTCTTAAAAGAAAAAATCAATGAAAAAAATGTTATTTTTTACTGAGACTCAACGTTTTTTTTTTCATTACTTTCAAGATCAAGTTTTCTTTTCCTTGTCATAAAGATCTTATTTTGCGTTTCATATTTTTTCTTTTTTGACTGAGACTATTTTTTCATTTCCTGAAGCCTATTTAGTTCATTTCAAACAGGGGTGTCTGTGAGAATTCGGGTACGCTGACGCTTACGTCCTTTAATGAACTTCCTTGATCCAGCTTTCGGAAATGGCCTAATTTTTTCTAGACTTGCTTGATGAGAGATATTAATAGAAACACTGGATAGTTGACTTACAGGGTCAGATATAGGCTGAATTGGCAATACACTACAAGCTGGCCCTGAATACAGACTTGACATCAATGATTGATTAAAAGCTGGGGCATGAACAATAGCAGAAACTGGATCAATAACACCTGGAAATGGGTTAGCAGTAATAGGTTCTGGACGATCTGTTACATATGAAGCCAAAAACTCATTATCAGAAAATACGTTAGGATTAAAGGGTTCAATTCCTGCCACAGCAAATCCTGCAGAAATGTAAGACAAAGTAAAAGCTTGTGCATGAGCTTTCCTTACAACTGCAGCTATATCATATATGGTTATCGGTCTTGGATTAGATACAACCCAATCATCACAGGCTGTATTGTAATAACGTTTCAAAGGCCTATAAACTGACCGATCTAATGGCTGCAGCTTGTGACTACAATGTGGTGGAAAGGACAGCATAGTTATGCCATTTTTTTTAGCTAAATCTAAACACACAATTGAAACATGGCTCTCATGTTTGTCAAGAAGTAAAAGCACTGGATTAGCTGGTGAGCATTTCAAATTTTGAATAAAATGTTTCATCCACTCAAAAAACATTGCACAATTCATCCAGCCAGATGGGTTTGCAACCCCAACACATCCAGGTGGACCACCATTTAATATACTTCCTTTGAAATGAACTCTTGGAAAAATAAAAAATGGAGGGATTGAGTTTCCTATTGCATTAACTGCACAACAAACTGTTACCAATGTCCCTCTTTCTGCTAAAGTTATCCTTCCAACTTGTTTATCTCCTTTTTCAGCAATTACTTTAACTGGTTTTTGAACGATTGTAAGACCTGTCTCATCAACATTATATATGTTTTGTGGCTGAAATTTGTGTTGCAGACGAACATCTTTTAGATTGGTGAAAAATTCTCCGACTGTATAACGATTAAAAGCAGATGCTCATGCCATACTAGTAGCTTCTGGATTTCGTAAAGATAACTCATTCCTACGTAACATAAATCCACGAAGCCACTGCTTCCCAGCAATTTGTAAACTTTTCCAGGATTTAGGAATGCGTTTAGAACGAGTCATTGCAAATTCATAGGCAAGTTTTTGTGTTGTTTTGGTTGACAATCCATAGTGAAGTTTTGAAGCCCTTAAAAGATAGTCTGATAAAGATGTTTCTTCTTTGTTGGTAAAGATTTGCATGGTAATGAAGTTAGGTTTGCAGACTGTACTTGGATTTAATTGACATTTCCTTACATATCTCTTAAGTGTCATTAAATTGATTCCCCTCTCTTTAGATACACGATAAACTGTACCACCATTAAGAACTGCATTAACAGCTGCTCGCATTTCATTTTCATGGTGGTCTATCGGTTTTTCTCTTTTTATGATACATCATATTTAACTGTAAAAAAATGAAAAATGTTTATGTAGTTTTGCTATATTCCTAAATTTTGGAAGAACATTCATAAAGATTTTTAATTATTAGAATCTACTTTATTAACAAACACACACACACACACACACACACACACACACACACACACACACACACACACACACACACACACACACACACACACACACACACACACACACACACATATATATGTATATATATATATATATATATGTATATATATATATATATGTATATATATATATATATGTATATATATATATATATATATATATATATATATATATATATATATATATATATATATATATATATATATATATATATATATATATGAATACAATTATATTATATAAAAGTATTAGGAGGCCAAAAAAATCACAAAATAGTATAAAATCTACTTTTATGGCTACAATTTGGAAGAAAAAAATTTATTTAAAAACAATATGACATATTGTACATGTTACTTTATTGGTTAAAAATTTTGTTTGTGTGTGTATGCACCTTTGATCATAGGATCAAAGGTGCATAAACGCATTAGGATCAAGGGTGCTAACCTGCTCAATTTTTACTAAAATTCATTTTTTGTCATATTAGATGCTTCCATAGCTTACCAAAAGCAACCATACAAGAGGTGAATAGTTTAGTTACAAAATGACATAAGCAAAATTATTCAACTCAAAATAATATTAAAGATGTGGGGTTCCTTGTAAAAGTAAAAAAATTACTTTTTATCGTCAAAATCAAACTCTTTAGAAATAAATTTAATAGTGGTCTACTCTCTAACCAAAACACAATTAATTTTGAAGATGCGATATTTATAACACGCTGGTTATCAGCCCTCTTTAATAAGTCATGTAAGTAAGGAGATAAGGCTATAGGATCAAAGGTGCTTACGGATCAAGGGTGCAAGTTCTCCCCTACTAAAGTTTCAATCTCAAATACAAAATCCAAGCAGATTTTACATTATCAGTCATTAAAATGTTCTTTATTTATTGTAAAAAAAAACAAAAACCAACGGATTGCCCGGCACCCTTTAAAGCTCAGCGCCCAGGTCAATTTGTCCCCTTTGCCCCTCCCTCTCGAAGGCCCTCTGTATATATATTCATATATATATATATGTATATATATATATATATATATATATATATATATATATATATATATATATATATATATATATATATATATATATATATATATATATATATATATATATATATATATATAATAGTAAAAACACTTATCTAATTTTTGATTTCTTCAACACTATGTTTCACTATGTTTCACTATTTTTCAGTAGTTTCATCAGGAAGAATCAAAAGGATTTTTCCTGATGAACCTACTGATGGTGAAACACAGTGCAGAATAAATCAAAAATTAGATAAGTGTTTTTACTAATTTAATTTACTATTGCTCTGTTCTTTTAGAACATTGAGCACTCTGTTTGTAGAATACACTAACATAATTTATATATATATATATATATATATATATATATATATATATATATATATATATATATATATATATATATATATATATATATATATATATATATATATTGAACAAGAAGAAACTTGGTCTAGTTGGAGAAGAAAAAATACGTATATATGAATAAATTTATAAACAAAGATAATACAATTTTTTATGGTACTTATAGTTTCATGCCTAATAGCAATCATCAGCCATGCCATTACCAATGATAATAATGATACCAATGATATAATACTAGTAATACTAGTAATACTACAATGATATAATACTAGTTATACTAGTAATACTAATAATGATACCAATGATATAATGATACCAATGATATAATACTAGATATCTTACTCCGTATGAAAATTCCGTATGAAAGCGTGAGTCATTTTTTTTGGCGGAAGCTATTTCCCATATGAATACTGGCAAAATATTGTAAATAAGCGGTAAAGCGTTTACACAAGTTTTTCATTATAAACTTAAAATTACGGGCATGTTTAGGTTTATTTATTAAAAAACGATACAATATAATCTTGATGGTATAGTTAATGTTGTGTTTTTGTAGAAGAAGCTGACTGATATATATGTATATATATATATATATATATATATATATATATATATATATATATATATATATATATATATATATATATATATATATATTAAATACTCTATATATTTTATTTAATATATATACAATGTTTAGATATAAAATTTATTTTCTTATTTTCAATAAGAAAAGTTTTTATGTAAATAATGAATATATTAAAAAAACTATATTATCTCCAAAACTATACATTTCCTTTTTAAATTTAAAATAAAATATTTATGTCTTTAAACAAAATCATTTTATTAAACAGCTTGCGTAAACCAACTTCATTTTTATTGAGAATGACATTAATAAAATGTTTTCCTTAACAAAATAAACAAATCGAGAGATACTTATTACCTTTTTTAACAGTTGAGGGGAGTGCATTTCTTCGGTTAAAAAATCTTGATCTAAATCATGCTCATTTAGTTCAGGAAACAATTTTTCACATGCAAGCTGAGAATTTTCCTTAAGCTTGACTTCAATTAGATAACATTAAGATTATTATTAAAACCATTTTTGCTTCGAATACAAGCAAACAGCAATTCTCGGTCGAGACATTTTGTAGGTCAACACACACTTTAACGAACTTTCCAATCTTGATAGCAAATAAAATGACAAATCTCTGATAATTGTTGCAGAGGCAATCAAATCAATAACAAATATTTTTCTTTTATGTTTAAGAATTTTAGTTCCATATTTATCTGATAAGTTAGCAAGATATTGAATTGTTTTTTCAATAATACCAAACCAATGAATTTTATCATTAAGAAAGAGAGGTTATTTTTAAATATTTGCTAAATGAACTTCTCGAATAAAGTAAATCAAAAAGCTGATTCATTGTTCTTATAAAATCTAATGTGCCTCGTGTATTGAGAAAATAAGGGTGGCCAGATAGCATTAAAAATTCAATAGCATCTGCAAAAGAATTACTAAGTGTTTATACAGCTATTTTCACATTTATTTTATGTCTCTGAAAATTAATATGGCTATTGATGAGTTTATTAGAAAACTTTAAGCCATACTCCTCTTGTAACTTTTGCAGAATTCTAATGTACTCACACTTTACAAATCTATATTGACTATCAATAAGTACACCAAGCTCACACAAAGCATTTTGTGCAAGTTTTAGCATATGGCAAGGATCAGGAATAAAATATATATTGTTATCATAATATTCGATATTAAAATAAATTTTAATATTTTCAACTTTATCAAATTAACAACCAAGGCTTTTTACACAAGTTATACTCTGAACATCTATGCCATGTTAAATGCACAAATTAACTGCTTAAAAGACAAATTAAGTTTGTTGTTGAAATCTTTTTACACAGAACATTACCAAAAGGACATTTCTAATGATCTCGAAGTCCAACAAATATAAATACAAGAGCCTCAGTAGCAATGCCAGGCCTTGTTACGACATGTCGCTGCGTAACGAAAACGCGCAACGCATTTCAAAGTAATTCAAATTCAGCAAATATATTTTGTATTGTTATAAGTTATATTGCGTCACTAGCGTATTTTCAAGTACCGCGTAGTAATTAAAGTTATTTAATTACGCGTTACCGACAGTTTTTTTTTTCTCTCTATAACAAAAGTTATAAATAAAATCTAAGTTACTATTTGAAAAATCATTTATATCATTTTTTTTTAATATGAACTAAACTTTATTTTGAAAAAAATATTTTTTTCATAAAACCTAACATAATATTTGTTTATTTTCTTATCATTTTACCGTAGGTTTTTGGGTATTTTATCAACTGGTAATAAATTTTTTGTTTAATTTTGTGAACTCTTTTTAATAGTTTTTTTTAAACAATAAAGAGTTTTATCAGTTACCGATAACATATTCGCGATCATAATTTATTTTGATAAATTAAACAAACGTCATTAAAACTTTACGTTATTGAATTGACAATAAACAAAATATCTTATTAATAAAATATTTACATCAAAATAAATCGTTCATTTTTTAAACTATTATGACAAAAAATAATATATATATATTTAAAAGGAATTTATATATTTAATTCCTTAAGATAAAACTTAAAAAACTTTATTTTCTTTAACTAATTTTTATCAACAACAAAAAAATTATTAAACAAATTGTTTCTTTAACAAAAAATCTATTAGTTTACACAATTGCGGTTAAATGCTTTTACTTACGACTTATACGACTTTATTTCTTCTGGATCAAAAGCAGATATATTGTTGTTATAATCTGGAAAGCCTTCGTAGGTACCATTACTTGGATTATAAACAATACCTGATTTGATTTTATATGCATGGGATCAAAGATCAACGCTTTATATGTAACATTAAACTGATCCCTTTTGTTTTACGAACGAAAAAAAATCCTAAAAATACCAGGTGAACTGTTAATCAATCTATCAAATTAATAGACGATAACCAATTTGCTAAAGACTATTAATAGACAAGACGATAACCAATTTGCTAGAGACAATAATCTATTAATAGACAATTAATAGACGATAACCAATTTGCTAGAGACAATAATCTATTAATAGACAATTAATAGACGATAACCAATTTGCTAGAGACAATAATCTATTAATAGACAATTAATAGACGATAACCAATTTGCTAGAGACAATAATCTATTAATAGACAATTAATAGACGATAACCAATTTGCTAGAGAACTAATACAAGGCTAAGCAAACATTGTTTGCTTAACAAAAGTATGCGCATGAAGTGAATAAAAATGAAGCGATAAAGCAAATTTCTTCACTTCTGAATATCTGTGACCTCTAGGATTTTTGCATTTATTCACTAGTTTATATTTAAATAAGTCACAAACAAGTCCAGAAAAGTTATTATCAAGCTGCATCAGCTGATAAAAGTTTGTCATTCTCAAGTTTTCTAATAATTTCTGTAATTGCATACATTTTAAATTCTATCCTTCTTAACTTATGCTTGTTGGCAGAAGATGGGAAAGAAAGAGACTTCTTTTTTTTATTGACAGTTTCGATTGTCTCAGTTATGTTACTATAAAGATGTTTTCTTTTGACGGTTTTTTTACAATCCATTTTCTCCCAGGAAAATTAAAGATAGATGGTACAACATCAGACTTTAAACGAGGCTTATTCGCATTTTCATAATTATAATCTTTTTTATGAAACTAACTACACTGCATTTATAACTATATTTTGTTGGAATAAATAAAGCTCGTTTTGTTGCCACAACCCATTTTTGACAAAGATCGTCATTTTTTAAAGGGAATTTATGAAAGAATATTCCAATACCTTTAGTAAATTGGTTTGTACAACCATAAGCAGAACAGGAAATTACCATTTCTTGAATAACAAAAGTGAAATTAAAAAAATCTAAAATCTTAAAAAAAATTTTTAAATCCTTTGAGTTTTTTGCCAGTATTTAGTATGGCCGAATTTGCCTCACAACCATGGCTTGAGTTAGATATCTATGTAATATATATCAGTGTGTCATACCCACTTTTATGTACACTCACTTATAGCACTCTTATACGTAAAAGAGTTTTTCTATTTTGTTTGCAAATACAAAATATCATATAATATATATATATATATATATATATATATATATATATATATATATATATATATATACATATATACATATTATATTTTATAATATAATGTATATTATTTTATAAAATTAATATGCATATATATGTATATATATATATATATAATATATATATATATATATATATATATATATATATATATATATATATATACATATTATATTTTATAATATAATGTATATTATATTATAAAATTAATATGCATATATATGTATATATATATATATATATATATATATATATATATATATACATATTATATTTTATAATATAATGTATATTATATTATAAAATTAATATGCATATATATGTATATATATATATATATATATATATATATATATATATATATATATATATATATATATATATATATATATATATATATATATATATATATATACATATTATATTTTATAATATAATGTATATTATTTTCTAAAATTAATATGCATATATATATATATATATATATATATATATGTATATATATATATATATATATATATACATATATATATATATATATATATATATATATATATATATATATATATATATATATATATATATATATATATATATATATATATATATATATATATATATATATATATATATATATGTTACTCATATTTGAGAATAATAGTTTAAATTTTTTGGTGAAAAAAAATTTAACAAACATAAAAAAAAAATTATTATAAACAAAATACCTATGTAGCCAATATATATACATATGTATATACAGCGGTTGCCAAAAATTAAAGATCACTCTTTTTTTTCAAAATTTATTTTTAACCTAAGTATAATTTTATTTTGGAAAAAGGTATCAAAAAAAGAACAACATTTCTCGTTCTGGCATTGAATTCATTAAAGTTTTGATTACTTCATCAGGCACATTTTTCAAATGATGAAATAGAAGATTTCAAATCTTTTAAATTGTAAAGTTGTTCTTTACCAAGCTTGTGATCAAGCCGTCACCATAAATTCTCTATTGGATTCAAGTCTGGACTATTGGCAGGCCATGGAAGCACTTGAATTTTATTAGAATTGAACCAATCGCTAACAACATGCGCTTTATGACACGGCGCATTATCTTGCTGGAAAATAAATCCATCTTGCAACTGCCATAAATCAATGCTAGGAATAAGCGAGTTTTCCAAAATTTCGATGTACCTTTCTTTGTTGAGTCTACCATTGAATAAATGAAAAACGCCAACTCCACAGGCACTCATACAGGCCCAAATGCCTATTGAACCACTGCCTTGTTTTGTTCGTTTCAAAATGCATGATTCATCGAACCTTTCGCTTGGAAGTCTACGCAACATTACGCGACCTTTTCTCTTGTCTACCTCAACGTTCATTTCATCACTAAAGACCACACGGCTCCAATGATCTGTTGACCAATTTTTATGTAGTTTGCACCACTCTTTCCTGGCAAATTTTAGTTTTTTATTTAAGCGTGGTTTTTTTGCAGCAGCACGCCATAAATAATTTAAATTGTGGAGGACCCTTCGCACAGTTCTAGGGCTTGCTTTCAGACCATTTGACAGTGTCCATTTCGTAGACAAGTCTGTAGATGATGCTTGTCTGTTTTCTTTCATTAATCTCACTAACGAGCGAACATCACGGTCATTTGAAATTTTATTGCGTCCAGTCCTATGACGACCATTAACTGACCGGGTCTCTTTGTATCGTTGAATTATGTTAATAATGCAAGAGTGAGACCTTCCGATCTTTTCTGCTATTTGTCTGATGATATAGCCTTCTTCTTTTAATACAAGAGCCGCGTATCTGTCTTTATTTTTTATCTTTGCACGCATTTTTGGAATATTTTTATATCCTTATTGCAGTTCAAAAAATAAATGTTTATTTGATATCGAAACTCAGGTTTCGACATTTTATTTTATAGCCAACGTAATAGGCAATTAAGACAGTTAAAAAAAATAATGGATTATTATTTTTAATAAGTGCAAATTAAAGATTTGAAAGTGGTAGTTAAATTTTGTCCAATTTATTTAAAGAAGATTAATAAGTACTCATCAGTTTTTTAATAAGTTAAGCGCTATTTAATTAGAATTAGATTAAACAAATTATACCACTTTAATCCGTATGTTTTAATTAACAAGATATTAAAAAAAAAAAAATTTAATATGTCAATTAGAATCTTCTTAATTTTAATTTAAAGATTAAGAAACCAACTAAAAAGTGTGTGGTCTTTAATTTTTGGTCACCGCTGTATATTAGCTAAATATGTATTTTGTTATGTTTTTTTTATGTTTGTTGAATTTTTTTTTACCAAAAAATTTAAACTATTTTTCTCAAATATGAGTAACATAGATGCAGGCGTAGTTACAAGAGTTTGAGTTGAAAACTAAATTTTTTTATAATCAATGATTATTAATACTTTATTCAGTTGTAACAGATTATAAAAGTTGTAATTGATTATAAAAACTTGAAGAAAACGACTGTATATATATAAATATAAATATATATCTATATATATATATATATATATATATATATATATATATATATATATATATATATATATATTTGCTATTTATGTATTTTGTTTATAATTAATTTTTTTATGTCTATAAACTTTTTTTTAAATATACTGAAAAAGTTTAACTACTGTTCCCAATTATGAGTAGCAAAGATGCAAGTATATTTACAAGGAAATTATTATAACCTAATATGAAGTAAGTTTGAGTTGAAAACATTTTATAAAAAAAATTTTATAAATTTTTTAATGAAATTAAAAAGCTATTTCTATTAAATTATTTCTACTCCAGCAAGTAATTGCTCTACATCATTAAAACAAGACTTTCTAGTAGAAATAACTTTTTCTCTTCAGGATCTTTTTAGTGTAATTTGTTCATAATAATATTTAGCAATGATTATTTTAGCTTAATGGGAAAACTTTATTCAGTAGTAACAATCATTGGTAATAAATTAGTTATGAAAATGACTGTACGTAAAAAATACAAAAATATTTATTTCATCTAATAAAGAATGGCAAAAATAAATAATGACAAACCTAAATCTTAACTAAAGAACTAAAGAGATGTAAGATGTATTTTCAAAGATTCAAAGTATTCAAGTTCCAAACTTCAAGAGTCAGGTTGTTTTATTAAATTTAGCTCACATGCTTTGTGTTCAAAATTGATGTTATATCTAATACTGTTAACTAAATACTTCAATATAAGCCTATATAAAAGATTGGAGTGTGCAATCTTTTTTATTTGTTTTTTAATATCAATTTTAAAATGAAAGGCGCAACATTCCACAATTGTTTGCACATAAGAGAAGCAAGTCCTGAACAGGTATGTTAAAATAAAATAAAATGAAAAATGTTGACTTTTCATTTTTCAAAAGATGTTATGGTATTTAGTTCAATGACTACAATAACAGTTTTCCATTAGTATTTTACTCTGTTCTAAATTTTCTTTATTTTTATAATAGGTTTTCAATATGCAGTATTTATGGAATTACCATGGCTAAAGTCTGAAACCAAAAAGTCTTTATCTGCAGTGGATATCCCAAGGAAAAAGCTTGAAGGTTCATTATTTTTTTTATAATAAATTAAATGATATAACAAAGGTCGATGAAAATGAAACAATTTTAAATAGTAAATAAAGTTTTATTGTTGGTATATTCTTGTTTTCATTAATGTATAAAGTTTTCCTAAAAAACTTAAAATGTGATTAAACTAAAAATATTCTATAATTTGTTAAGGACTGCCGATCTAAACATATTAGTGGGAATTCAGCTTCTGCTAATAATGTTTCAGATGAAATATGTCAAAATATGTTCTAGCATTGTTTAAGAAAGCTGGAACTTATGGAAAAAGGCCGTTTTAAAAAAAAACTATTGAATAAAGTATGTCGTTTATTTTGTTTCTTTTAATTACTTTGTGAATATTTACATTACTTATTTCTTCCTTTTTTTTTTTTTTACATTTTGATACATTTTTTAAATTAAATATTATTGATCAATTTTAACAGTTTTATATTCATAACAGCTTTATTTTGTAACATGTTTTTCTAATTTTATCACATGATCAAATGATAACAATGTTTAAAAGATTGTTTAATAAACTAAACGTAACGTTTAGAATTTACCCTGAGTATAAGTGTGTATTTATTTAACACCTTTTTTAGGAGCTTGCGAAATGCACGAAGATTTCCATGGTATTTTACTTTTTAGAAACATCAGTGTCACATACAACAAAATTCGATTTGGTCGATAAGTTGATAGGCTATCATTTGAAGAGAGCTCTTAATAGAATAGCGTAAAAATTATTATGTTTTTGTATGTTTGCATTGTAAATAAACATAAAATATTTAAATTTTCAGTTATTTGTCCGGATCTAGGCTGTTACGTCTAAGTTTTCATTTGTATTTACTTAAATAACTTATACGTAAAAAAAGGTTTCTAGGACCAACGTTGAAAACCATAAAATGTTTCATTTAGACTTGATAAAAACAAATAAGTAACGTTCAAAAAACGTTTTTAGATAAACGCCCGGTCACCACTTCATATGGACGTTCAAAAAACTAATTAAAAACGTTTATCGTGAGACCTTTAAAAAACGTTCATAAAACGTTTTTAAAAAACATCCGTTTTATATGGACGTTTAAAAAACCAATAAAAAACGTTTTTACGGGACCATTAAAAAACATTCGCAAAACGTTCTTGTGCCCACTGGGCTGCATTTAAAAATATTGAAAAACTGAACTTTGGAGGAAGTGGAGCTTATTGATGTATTCCACAATGCAAAATTTATATTTAAGAAGTATAAATACTGTCAGCTGATAAATATCGTTCAGATTTAAATCTTTCTCCTCTTTCTAAAGTTTTTTTTATGTCTATATATTTTTGCATTTTTTCCCCCTGTGGTTCCCTATATCATTAATAGTGAACTTTTCCAAGTATTTTAAACTTTTCCCCCATATTAAAGTTTCATATATAGATTTAAATTAGCTAAAAAGTTGATATTTCTTTTATTTTCTAAAATAATCGGTAAATCATTTTGTAAATCTTCCATAGCTTTATACCCTTGTGAATTCATATCTTAAACTACATTTTTTCATTGTTCAAGTATATTACATTATTTTCTAACATTACGTCATTGGAAAGCAGATTGCGTCTATGATTTCTTGACGCGTTTATTATTTTCTTTTTGTTCTCATAATTGTTAGTTTAAATTTATTTTGAACACAAATTTTAATGTAAGTTTGTTGTTCTAAATTTTTGTTAAAACGTTTTTTTAAATTTTTGTTATTAAATGTATTATTAAATTTTTGGTAAAGTTTTGTTAAAAACTTTTCTAAATTTTTGGTGAATGAAATGGTGAATGAAAAAGGTATTTTAATATACAGAATTATCTACATTTTTACATTTAGTTTTAATTTACTATATTATATGCAATATTATGTTGTATTACATACTAATCAATAATAGTTTAAAATATCAAGGGTGGAGGCAGTTTTTTTTTAGTGTTTGAGGTATATTTCAGACAGGAGGCAAACTCCAAACATTTACATGTTTAAAATTGTCAAAGATGCTTTGCAAATGATTGCTATAATTGGAGCCTAGGAACAAAAGGCTAAAATTTTTTGACCAAACTAATTGTTAAGGTTTTTTTGTTCTCAATTTGTCAGATCATTAGTTATTTTGTCAAATATATAGAGTAAAGGTGCCAAATTTAGAATAGTAACGTAATGTGGAGTACTGATTTTTTTTTACAAATTGTTAGAGACATCTACATTCTAATAGCTGTAGCAACATTCTAATAGTTCTAATCATCTAAATTCTAATAGCTGTAGCAACATTCTTATAGTTCTAATCATTTACATACTGATAGCTCTAGTGGCTAAAATCATGCACGGTGGCATTTTAAGTTATTCGGTCACGTGACTCCAGCATGCAAATATCACCTTAAATATTGCATAGCGTATTATTTGGTGTTTTTTTACATCTATGCAATCAAGCTTTACTGTGATTTTTTGTAGTGCATTTTTGAATTTTATTATTTTAAGTAGATAAGCAGAAATGTTACCTTATTATGTTCATCTTTTTTTTGCCGTTAAACTACGTTTTATTAATTTAACGGCATTTAAGTTATAATTAAGCAGTACTCTAATATGAAATGCCATTATAGAAGCTAATGTGGAATATTCCAGATTCACAAACTACGATCAATATTGTTCTTCATATATTTTTTTCAGAAAAATGCCCAAGAAAAATATCAAAAATCATTTGCGGGACCAGGAAAATATGGAGCAAGCATTAAATGCCGTGATCAATAAAAACATGAGGTATTTATCAGCATCAAATAGATTTTTAGTTCAAAATACAATCTGGTTTTGCTATTGTAAGCAGAAAAAAAAAACTCGGACATATTAGGACAAAATCTGTTTAGACTTGAGAAGGAAGTAGTGAAACATCTTTTTATGGAGAAAATTATTTGAGGTTAACCAGAAAAAACATGAAGCACATTAGCGTGTTCTGAAAAAACTAAAGTTTAAAAATATCGATCTTCCCCACTGTTTTCTGGTGATGGACAGCCAATAAACCCTCAAAATTATGAGGGCTTATTGTTATTTTATTAAAATTATTCTCATAAAAAAAAAACAATATGTTTTTCTAACTTATTTATTTATATAAAGGAATACACAAAGCAAATTAATACAAATTTAATTGGAAAACAGTAACTAAGTATCTATATCAGTAAAAGTTTTTTTAAAATCAAAGTTGCGTTTCTGAAATCGGTAAAACAATTTCTGTGGTTTTCGATTACTTGCAACACATTTTGCTTTTTTCATCTTTTGTGAGGCACAATAAAAAATCTTGCAGCAATTTTACACCTCTCTCAGCAACATCATTAACAACTCTAACAAGTTCATTGCTTTAAGAAGAAGAAAGTCTTTGTTCTCCTCCCATGCACTGAAGTTTTAAGCCATTTAGTGCTCACACCAAGGGTTTCAAATAGAAGCCGAAAGTTTTGTCCAATCAATGACGGAACTCTTTTACATTTTGTCTCTGCAGGGAATTTTGGTGCAATCTTTTTCAGCTCACCACATAGCTATGTAGTGTGCTGAAAAAGGTTGCAATTCTACTCTCTAATCTTACAATCCTCCTCTCAAATCTTGCAATCCTATTCTCTCAATCTTACTCTCTAATCAAAACTTTAATCCAACCTATATAAATAGGATTGGAGTTTCTTAAAAGCATACTTTTTTTATTTTTCAGACAATTTTTTTCGAAAACAAAAAAAAAAACTACAATCTCCTCGGTTAAATACCAAAAATAATTTTTAAGTATTCTTGAGGCCTTTGTGATACTTAATTTTGTTGATAACTTTAAAAACCTGCAACTCATTGAAAAGTTTTAAGTCAATGAAAGGACCGTCAACCCCAACGAAGCATGCTAACTAATGCTTGACATACACAAGACCATTAAAAAAAATTATAAGCATTTTACAACGATCTTGTTTTACAATTTTTATCAATAAAATTTAAATTAAAAAAAACAAACAACTAATAACGACAGGTGCAAGTAGAAGACAGAAGTCATGTCATCAAGCCCCTATAGTAAGCGTAAAATATTTTTTACCAAGTTCTCATTATATAAATTTACAAATACTCGTTATATAAAACAAGTTAAAACATAATTACAACAAAAATACGACAAACTGCAAAAATCAAATAAATACATACAGCAAAAAATATTAGAAGATTTTTTTTTTCATTTAAAAATACAAAAATATGTTTGTGTCTGTTAATTCAAGTAAATACTGTTTAACTATATTTTTAAAACAGTTTATTGAAGTTATACTTTTCAAATTTTCATTATGAACTATGTTCCACAGACGAGGCCCTCTATATGAAATTGAGTAATCAGATGTTTCAAGAGTTGACTTAGAAAAATTAAAATTAAGGATAGTGCACCTCGTTAAGTATTTATGATTAATTTTTAGAAATCGGTTATTAAAGGATTTTGGAAGCATGTCATTTTGATATTTAAACATGAATAACAAGTTTTGGAACACGTTTAACTCATAGACATTAAGAGCTTTTATTTCCCGGAGTAACGGCTTGGAGTGGGCGTATTTATGCACATTACATGTAATTCTACTGGCTTGTTTTTGTTTAATATATACATTTTTTAATGCTGAAGGGCAAGCACTTGCCCAAGCAATATTACAATAGCTCATGTAGCTATGGATAAAAGAGTAATATAAGTCTATTAAACATTTTTTACTTAGTAGGTGTTTTGTTTTATGCATAATGCCTATAGTTTTAGAAATTTTGTTTTCAAATATCGTAATATGATTTTTCCAATAAGGATGTTCATCAAATATCATTGCTAAAATTTTAAGTGATGAAACTCTTTTTACTATATTGTTATTTATTATTAGCTGAGGAAGTTGCATAGGCAAGTCATTGGAATTAGATTGATGATGAAATAAAATGTACTTAGTTTTACTGATATTCAAAGAGAGTTTGTTTGATTTAAACCAGCCATTTCGGTTTTCCAGGTCACTATTTTCTTTTTGGTGATGACACCAATCTTTAAAAAAAATAAGTGTCATCAGCAAAAAGAACAAAATTAAGCATGTTTGAAGATAGGTAAATATCATTTACGTAAACCAGAAATAGTAAGGGTCCAAGAATAGAGCCTTGAGGAACTCCGCAGCTTATTGTTTCTAACTTTGTACACGTTGAATCATAAGACATTCCTTATTTTCTATTTTTAAGGTAACTTTGCAGCCATTTTAAGTTGCTATTTATTACTCCAAATGTTTCTAGTTTGTACAAAAGAATTTTATGATCAACAGTGTCAAAAACTTTTGACAAGTTGATAAACAAGCCGAGAGTATAACTTTTTTTAGCAAACCCATCCAGAGTTAGGCTGGCTAAATCAGTTACTGCATGGTGTGTTGAATGCCCTTTTCGGAAACCAAACTGTTTGCTGAATAAGATATTATGTTTTTCAAGATAACTATACAGTCTGTTATACATAATACGCTCACGCAACTTTGAAAAACAAGAAAGGATAGGTATAGGTCTGCTGTTAGATGGTATAGAATCGTCACCATTTTTGTATACAGGAACTACTCTTGCTATTTTCATTTGACAAGGAAAAATACCAGTTGTTATTGAAAGATTGAAGATAAACAAAAGAGGTAATTTAATAACATCAAAAACAGTTTTTAGAACATTAATATTATATATCTCTCAGCTTCATAGTAGTTTTCTCATTATAGCCCGTGGAATGTCTAAAGAGGTACATTTTAGCAGCATATATCATGACATCCATCTTGCATGATGCAAGGCCGCAGACTTGCGCCAATGTACACTTCTATCTGGAATTTCCCCAAGTAAAATTAATATAAGTTTTGTGCATTACTTGTAATCATCTCTTAGGAAGAAACCGTTATTCTTGAGCTGTTCTTTGAAAATAAAAATTGCAAAATCTTGCTGTAACTTCAGATTTCTGACTTTAACATCAAAGCTTATGAAGTTATCCTTGTCCAAGATAGAGTACCATTTTTTCTGGAGATTTTGGATAAGGGTTAGGGTTAACATTTTAGGCTGAAATTTGAAATTGCAGGTTTATAGGCTGCCCATCACCCCATCACCAGAAAGCAGCCGGAGAGATTACGCCTTAAAAAAACATTGCATTTCAACTTGAAGTGCGGAATAATCTTCCTCATCCAATATCAATTTTGCTTAAAATAGCTGGTAAACATTGGCAGAGATAATTTTTAAAACGTCATGCAGAAATAATAAGTTTTAGGAAGCCAACAAGTACATCACTGTCTAGGGTAATTGGATTTAAAAACAAAATGAAGATTAGTTTTTTAATCTGTTTGAAACATTAATGGACATTGACAACTTTTTACCTGAGCGTATTTTTAATGTGGATGAGACTAGACTTTGTGCCGTTCAGTCAATATGTCCCAAAGTTCTACCATTAAATGATAAATGTCAAATAGGCGTAATTACATCTGCCGAAGGAGGATCTCTTTTGACTGTATTTCTGTGCATGAGTGCATTTTTCTCCATCGTCAATAATTTTTTCTAGAAAGAATGTTTGTCCAGATTCAAAAACACCAGGATCTTTATTCTACTAACATCCCTCAAGGTGGATTCGGTTGGACATATTTACAGTATGGTTCTGTCACTTCACAGAAATAGTTCATTGCTTTAAAGAAAGGGTTTGAAAATGTTTACGGATGAATCTCTCACTTCACAGAAACTGTTTGCCCAACTGCAGGAAATCCCATTCTACTCATTTTAGACAGTCCCAATACCCTCACTAAAAGTTTAGATGTAGTTGTATTTGCTAGGGAGCAGTTTGTTACAGTTTTATGTTTACCGACTCATACGACACGCAAACTGCAACCTCTGGATAAATCTGTTATCGGAACATTAAAGCATTTCTAAAACGAAGAAATTTTTGGGCATACACTTTGACGTTAGTGAACTGTTCAAAAGAGAATACTTAAAAGTCCAGTCTGGAGAAAGAGCCATTTATGGATTCAAAACAACAGGCTTGTATCCAGTTAGTAGTGATATATAATTTGAGAGGAAGACTTTTTCTTTTTTCTTTTATTAGATAGATCCCTATTTATTATGCAGGCCCTTGAAAATAAAGATTTATTTTTGTAAAAATAATTGTTTCTTTTTTCATTTGTATCTGCAGCTCAACAAATCAATCAATAAAATAGATTTTTCAAAACACAAAAATTTAAAAGAAAGTCACATGTTCCGTTTCATTGTTTCTTATGTGGAGCTGAATGTTATAGATTTATATAATAACGAAACTGTCTATTCCACATTAAGTAACTAAAATATTTCACATTAGGTGATCAAAGGTGCAGAAATGAAGTAGGTAATTTTTTTTATAAAAGTAGTTACAGCAATCTTTTTTACAGCAACCTTTTTTTGCTTCAAATTACATTAAACAAGAAAATTTTTAAGAATTCTTAAATAGGGTACATTAAGTATGACGTGTTGATAAAACTATGGTTTAATGTTTTTGTTTATTTCTCATGATATTTTTATCAAAATAAAAATGGTGTTCCACAATCGAAACCTTTACTTTAAATAAGTAGAAAGTGGTGTTCCACAATCGGTACCTTGACTCTAATTTACTCTAAATTAGGTACTGAAAACTATTTTAAACAAAGGTAATTAAAATAAAGCTAAAACTTTTAAAAGCAAAATTAAATTCATTACGAATACAAAATAAGAATAAAAGAAAGGAAAAAAGGTTGTTTCTGCTGAAACAAATTAATTTAGATGAAAATCTACAATGGAGTATTGGTTTGATTTAAATTAAATCAGTTTAAATAGGTTTAATACAAAACGTAATTTAAAAAATCCAATTATAAATTATTTTTGATAACTTTATATTGTTCCACGATAAGATTCTTTGAGTTTTGTTAAACTACGTATTGCGCATCCCTCATGGTAAATTGTGTATGATCAATGCAATATTTCTAGCGACACGTTATGTTGGGTTGTGTCTAGCTTTGCAATTTCTGAAAAAAAATTTCTGAAAAGTTATCCAAATGTTTCATTTTGCTAAGAAAATTTTTTTTTCTTTTTAGTAAGAAATAAGAAATAAAGTTTTTTAGATAAACTAATATAAAATAATTAGTTTACACCTTGATTTAAACCCAAATGACATCCTTCGTCCGTCAGTCATCATACGGAAGTCTGGATGTCCCCCGGACAACGCGTGTCCACTAGGAAACTAAAACTAGCATTAACTTAAAACTAAGCTGGCTATTAGTGTTGATATACGATGTAAATACGATATAGTGTTGAAGTACGATGTGGCTTCCACCTCGAATGACCTTCCTATTGGTTGCCGAAACCAGAGATTTTATTTGGAGACTAAATATTTTTGAGACCGGCGCTCATTAAGAAGGTGGAAGCCGCCTTTAGAAGAACTTTTAGAGGCAAAATGATTTGGAGGCCGCTGTGGCCGCGAACATGGAGGCAAAATTTTTGCCTCTCGCCGGCGGAAGTAACAAAAAAGATTTTAAAGTTTGTTTTTAAATTAACGAGCAACTTAAATATTAAGTGCAAATATTGAAAATTGAACATCAAAGTTGCGTTTTATATGATTTATGACAAAACTTTTAAGAACTTAATTATGTTCATAACTTTGTGAGAAGTTTAAATTAAAATCAAATAAAACCAAATAAAATTGAAAAAAAAAAGTTTTATATTCAAAATGAATGTCAAAAATTCAATTTTTTAGTCTCAGATAAAAATTTTTTTTGTTTTAGCTTCAGACAAAAAATCATATGAAAACAAAACTGTATAATAAATAATTAAATTGTCAGTTTTTGATCAAAATTTGATATTTTGTCGTCCGTCCATCATTCTAAAACTTTCATTTTAAGCTCATAACATTAAGTTCTTAACTTTCTCCATTAGACGTTGTCAATAAAGTACGTACGCTAATAGGGGGGGAGGGGGAGGTCTTCAAAAAGCGTACGAAAGCGAATTGGGAGGGCTCAATTTAAAAGTACGTACATCGATTTTCTAATTTATCTCAATTAACCAGCTAATCAATAGAAAAGTCAAAATTCTTACTAAAGATCCTAGTTTGCCAGCATAAAAAGATATATGGTAAAGGGAGTAGAGGGTACAGTTTCCCTATATGCACACACATACATGGGCGCCCGCAGGATTTTTTGTTGTTCCAGATAGGACACTTTCACACGTTGTGCAAACTCCAAACTTAAGTATGTTTATCCCTATGCCAAATGAGAAGGCCTTGCAAAAAATTAGGATGGTGAAAGCCTGGGAAAAAAATAGCCCTAAATCGTTTTCTCCTTCCCCACTGCTCAAACGTATAACCATACAAATTTTCCGACCCCTCAAAATGAGGGTAGTAAAATGAGTAAATTTGGCCTCCTCATCTGGTATACGTATAAACATACTTAAGTTTGGAGTTTGCACAATGTGTGAAAGTGTCCTATCTGGAACATCAAAAAATCCTGCGGGCACCCATTGATTTGTTGATTTAATCAAAATGTACTATTACCTAGTTTTTTGTTTACTTCCTATATTAATTAGAATTATTTATAGCTAATTAAACTTTGGTTATTTATATATTACTTTTTTTTTGCCACCCCTTAGATACTGGCCCTGAGTAAGGCGTATTTCAGGTAACATATTTTAACAAGATTTGCTGCTTCTACCCCCTCCCCCAATTATGGGTAGCCTACCCGTGGCACTGGGTTTTAGGGTTTGTTTTCAATATTACTGATCTCACGTAAGATTCGTTTTTTACTGACTTTCTGAAGAGGACTGTCTAAAAAAACGCCCGCCTTAAGTATAATTTATTTTTATTAGAGTACAATATGACTTGACCGGAAATTATTAAAGAGTACAATATGACTTGGCCGGAAATCGAACTCCGATCCCCGACGTAGAAGTTTATATCATTAGTCTCTCGGCCAAGCACACACAATATCAACAGGGAATTTAACTTTATTAAAATTTACATTTGTATATATATTTGAAGACATTTTTTTAATTAGGATCCTGTGCCGCAAACAAAGGACTTTGGGGTTGTTTAAAGTATCTAAAGTACCTCCTTCACCTTTTATTTTCCATAAAATTTTTTATTGAAAAATAGAAAAAGGTAGGGGGGGGGAAGTATTTGAAAAAAACGTATGTACTTTTTAAGGGGGGTGGGGACTTAAAAGAACGCATGGCTACAGGGAGGAGGGGGTGTCAAATTTCAAAATTTTTGGCGTTCGTACTTTATGGACGACCCCTTAGATATTGCAAAATTATTGAAAAATAGGATATTCTTTATTATTCATTAAGAATTAATAAAAAAACAACTTGTTTTGATGTCGGCTTGAATTGAATTTTTCCAATAAAAACTTAAACAAAAAGTGAAACTTTTTTTATATAAGTTTTTGAAACAGCATTGAAAGTGAAAAACGCGCTTTAGTCAAGCCAAATAATATACTATGGAGTTTTTTTACTTATTTAAATTCTGGTGTTTCGTGAGATTTTTACTACTGAGTCTTTTCTTAAAAACAAATTTTAAATTCCCAGTAAAAAGCGACACCATTGCATTTTGTCAATACTATTGACTCAATGTCAAAAAACAACCTGATGACAAAAAAGATTTTTGTAGTTAGCTTGGAACAAAACACAATCTTTAAAATGATTAAAAGTTGACTCAATAATTGACTTGATGTCGATATTGTTGACTCAATAATTTATTTTTATTTGCAAATGGAATAAATGATATGCTGTAAATATTTTGATACTCGATTTACAAACCGTATCATATTGACAACTAGATACAATTATAAGTGCGTTAGATTTTAAATTAATCTTAATTGATAATTAAAACTATGCTGACGATATTTTTATTGTGATTTTATGCGACGTAGACTATTATACAACCCTTAATCAATTACAGAAGACGTCATTCACAACAAGTAATAAGAACGATATAAAAAAAAAAAAAAAAATCTCTTTTGAGTTCAAATTCTACAATAGACTTTGATAAAATTGACTAAAGGTCGATTAAGTTGAGTAAAAATCTTAAAACCCTTATATATTTTCACTCAATTTAACTTTTCAATCTTTAATTTTTGTTTGTTGATTTAATCAAAATGTACTATTACCTAGTTTTTTGTTTACTCTCTTAACGCTTTATCCAATTCATCGCATTATATTAATTAGAATTATTTATAGCTAATTAAACTTTGGTTATTTATTTTAATACTTTTTTTCTTCCTTTATTAACTCGATGCTTGTGATTTTTCTAAATACAGGGCCGGTCCTTGCTGACTCGGGGACCTGGTGCAAAATTAAGTGTGAAGCTCCAAAATCTAAATGTCATCTATACAACACATTACAAATATGATTGTATAGACATTTTGATATTTAGCAAGTATTTAAGACGGTCTCTAAACAATTAGAATCTGGGAATAAATTGTCACGTTCTCGGCCCTTCTCATTTTTTGTTTTGCTCCATTTATTTAAATGATATGATTTTAAATAATAGAAAATATTTTGAAAAGCCGCCATCAACAGTTTCCGTCTCCTTTAAAAGTCGACCTTTTGGCAGAATGTTACTTTGCAGCCGCGAGACATTTTCAACTCTGCTGGCTATGATTACAGTTGAACAAAAGTTTACCGTACTACTCTCATCTTTTTTTTAAAAATTTTCAAGATTGATTGACTAAGTATTCATATTTATACTTATTTTAAATAAACTTTTTGAAAAATATTTTTGCATATCTCATTAAACGATCACTTTTAAATTAATTTAGAAATTGACAGCTTAATAAAAAATAATAAATTAACGAAACACTTTGGTAGGTAATTATATATTAAAAACTTAATATCTTAGCAATTTCCGCATTGTTTGCAAACAAAAGCCGTACTTTTTGTTATGATGATAGTAAGTTTATATTTCTTATATTTTTTATTTAGTTCTGTAGCTTTTTAACCGTAGCTAATTAATGAGGAATATTTCAAACTGAAAATTTTCAAATGTTAGCAAACTTTAGAAAGATTTTTCATTTAAAACTGTTATTATCATTTATTACATCATCATTGGAGGAGTATGATGGATGCACTAAACAACGCATAGAATTAAGTGATGTAGAAAATGCGTCTGTTGTAATAGGTGGCTTGTTTCCAGTTCACGTTTTTGATCAAAAGTATAAAACATACGTATTAAATAAACCAGGACTTTTATGGGTTGAGGCGATGTTATTTGCGATTGACGAAATCAACAAAAGTAGCTTATTACATAAAAAAATTGGTTATCGTATTCAAGATAGCTGTAATAACATCGAAATCGCAATGAGGTCTACGCTAGAAATTACTCAAGGTTATGTACATAATGATACAGTAAATAGCGATGGTAAATGTTTATGCGAATCATTTATGAAAAGAGCTATAGCTTTAGTAGGCGATGCAGCATCTGATACTTCAGCTTATGTTGCCGCAATTTTATCATCTTCAAGAATTACTCAAATAAGCTATTCAGCAACATCGACTAATCTTAACACAGATACGTATCCTTCATTTTTACGAACTATCCTACCTGATAATTTTCAGGCCGAAGCAATTGCCGATTTAATTGTCTACAATAACTGGACTTACGTCAGTGTTATAGCTTGTGATGACGACTACGGTCGAGTTGGATTTAGCGAGTCATTACAAAAATTACAAAAAAGAGGAGTTTGCACTGCCGTAATAAAAGTTTTGGATATAAAAGGTGAAAATGACGCAAATAAAATGGAAGCCGTGATTAAAAAATTACTTTTGGAAAAAAAATCGAATGTCATTGTTCTTTGGTGTCAGCGACCTGAAGCTATTCGCTTCTTAAAAACCGCCGAAAAGCTATCTTTATACAATAAAACGTGGATTGCAACAGAAACCTATGGTTTCAGTAACGAGTTGTTTTCTATTAATCCGAATGTTGTCAGAGGAATGCTTGGAATAATTCCGCTTCAATTTAAATACGAGTCATTTGAATCTAGACTAAAATCTATGAATCCTAGCATGGTATACAAAAATCCATGGATTCAAGAATACTGGAAGGAAATAAACTGTGATAACAATAGCACGATCAACTGCCTTAGCCACAGTCTAAACGAATTACCAAAAAGTAAGTGTTTTGAAGTTATTAATGCTGTTCAGTCTATTGCTAGAGGATTGTATTCTTATATAGAGTCTGAAAATCCTTTAGCTTTTAAGCCTCAAAGACTTTTATCATATGTAAAAAATGTAAGTTTTATTGGTATCAACAATGTTTTTATATCTTATGATGAACAAGGAAATCCAAAAAATGCAGGTTATTCTATCACTAATTTAAAACAAGATGAAAACAAAAATCTATTCTGGGATGTTATTGCAGCTTGGAATTGTTCATCAAAAGAAATAAAATTAATTTCTGATAAAAAAATAATATATTCAAGGTTTACAGCAAATTCTCCTCGTTCATCGTGCACAGAAAATTGTAAACCAGGGTATTATGCCCTAAAGTTTGAAAGTTTATGCTGTTGGGAATGCGTACGATGTCCAAATGACAGTATACAGCCAAATTACGGTCAAGACTATTGTATTCGGTGCGGCGGTAACGAAATGCCGAATAAAGGCAAAATAAAGTGTATTACGCCCGAGCGAGTTTATATTATGGCAAATAGCAAACACGGTATTTTATTAATTTTATTTTCTTCCGTTGGATTTCTTTTAGTTATTTTTATTATTGGTACTTTTTACAAATATAGAGAAACTCCAATTGTAAAAGCTTCAAACATAAATTTATCTTTGATGCAACTTATAAGTGCTCTTTTTATACTTATGCTGCCATCTTTTTGTATTCAAAGAGATACTACTATTTACATATGTGGTGGTCAATTGATATATTTTGCGTGTTTTAATTCAATGGCAGTCTCTGTAACTTTTGTTAAGGCTGACTGTCTATTGAAAATATTTAAAAATAGTAAAAAGAGCCGTTCAGCGGGTCATTTAACAGGCCAACCAACGCCAATAGAATATTCGCATTGCTGTTTTATCATAAAGGAATTTACGCCAGTTGCAGTTTTAAGTTTGTCCATTATAGTACTGTGTATAGTTTTTCTTTTTTCTTTTCCAATTGAAGTTAGCAGCTATATTACTATGCGAAAAGATGCTACTATAAAGATGGCATATTACTGTTATGGTTACTATAATTTTATTTTATTTTCAACAATAGCCTATATTTCACTTATAGCATTTATCTGCGGAGTGTATGCATTTAAAGCACGAAATTTGCCAGAAACGCACAACGAATCGCAATTAACATGTTTAGCAATGTTTTTATATTTTCTATCATGGTTGATATTTGTTCCTACCTATTTTAGTACAAGTGATCAACAACAAAAACTGGTAGTTTGGTGTTTTATGTCTAATACATCTACAATATGTTTTTTTTTTGTTATGTATGCACCGAAATTGTACATAATTCTATTTCGACCAGAAGAAAATACAGCAGCTCTTTTCAGAGCAAAAATTACAGAATTTGTTTTCACAAATTCAACAGTTGAGTTAAAAACCTATAAAATTTAAAAACAAGTAACATTAACATATGTTAAACATTGTATTCGCGCCCAAAATTAAGTCAAAAATAATTTGAAATATTTAGCTATTTTTATTTTTGAATATTATTTAATAAAAGATGTGTTATAAGTGTGAAATTTCATGTATAAATTTAGAATATTTTACGTTAAATCTATTTTTAGTTTTGTAAATATTGTTTTTAAAACATTTTATTTTTCTTTAAAATATTAAAAAAAAATAGTATTAGTAATATGTCATAGCAATAAAAATATTTTGTTGTTCTGCATAATGTTTTGTTGTTCTGCAAAATTAAAAAAAAAAAAAAAAAAAAAATTGTCCTGAAGTAATTTTTTAATACGCTGAGTCCTCACGATCTCTTAATCAATTGCTAGTCAAACATAGCATCTAACGTTAACTAAAAGTTACTATAACCCAAATAATACCACAAGACCCCATATGAAAATTGCTCGGATTTAGGACTGAGATTCAGATGATTTGGATCCTTATAGATAAATAAATCAAAGCCAAGAAGCTCTTGGTTATTCGGTATGAAGAAAAATTTAAAAAAGCGCCATTTAACTCCTCAACTACTTTGTTTTTAATTTTTTAACAGCAATAAATATACATTAATTGATTTTAAATATGAAAGTATCAAAGCTTTCTACCATATATATATATATATATATATATATATTGGAGAAAGTTTTGATACCTTGTGTTTTCATAATAGCATTATGACAACCATTCTTTTTGATTATATATATAAACTATAGTTGCCGGAACGTCGGTATTATGTCATACATATTTATTTTAAGTAGCCAAGAATGTTATTGTATATGGTTTTTTTTACTCAAAATTCACATTTTTCTTAAATAACTAAAGTTTGTTTCTTTAAACTTTACAATTATCACACCCTAAATGAAGTGAGTCTGAAACATAAAAATGTCCCAAAGTTGTGGCATACCACTCTGGAACCGTGCTGACAAACTATTAGATAATAACATCAAAAAGAAGAACTTTCAGATTCCTAGAAAAATTAAGACTTTTGTAAATGAAATAAAAGTTTAGTTTTATGCTCATTAGAATAAAATTACCACAAACCGGATCAACAGGTCACTCTTCACAAAAAGCTGAATAAATTTTTCTAAATTAAGAGTTTGCAATTTTTTTTCTGGAATATAATTGTTAATAAAAACACTTCTGCAGTGTAAAAAATACTTTAAAAAAAGTTTCATATTTCAATTGAAAATAAGATTTTGTTTTCTTAAAATGTGCCCGCATTTTTAGGAAAATTAATTTCTAAAAGCGGACAGTTGCAAATTATATGAAAAAATATTAGTAAATTGATAAATTCAAACTTTTTTTACAATGTTGAAATATATACATAATATCAATGCAAACAGAAAAAACTAGAGAACTATAGACATAATATCAATACAAACAGAAAAAACTAGAGAAAAAAAAAACTTGAGCAAAAATAAAAATTTATAGACTAGGTTTTGCAAGTTTTCGTACATAAGAATTATTCGTCTTTTATAGACATTTTGAGACAAGGCATACAGAGCCACAAAAAAAAAACATTATTTTTCAAAAAATTAAATTTTTTTTTTCCATCTCTAGCTTTTCTTTTTTAAAAATCTTTGGACACTTTTTGCATACCTGTACTTTTTTTTGGCTTTCTTGGCAGGATTTTTTTTTTAATTTGCTGCAATTTCAACATTGCATATTAATAATTTTGCGTCTTCGTCTCTAAACCGGTCGTCTGTAAAAGCTTGACCATTCACTGTTATAACGTTTTTAACTTTTTTTTGCAAGGTATTTGCACATTTTGAAAACAAAATTGCTTCAAGAGAGCTTTTCCTAGAATGTGGTCAATCCTTTTTGAGAAGTTAAATTTAGGGTGGAATGTAAAAAGCGAACTTGAAATTTAAAGTCATACATCTAGTTTGAAATTTTACTTGAGCAAATGCAAAGAGCAAACTTGAACTCGAGCTATACTTGAAAACCAGCCGTTTTCAAGTTAAACTTGAAAAGTCAACTTGTCAAAGCGAAAATCTTTTCCGAATGTAAGAAGCGAACTTAAAATTTCATGTTATACTTCAAATCTAAAGCCTCACTAAAGTGTAATGCAAGAAACAAACTCGAAATAAGTTCGTTCTTGGAAAATCAGATTCAACTCGTTTTTGACGTTCGGTAAAACCAGCCTTGAAAGCAAACTTGAAATAAAAAAACCAATCGCCATTATCATTTTGTAAATATGTGGTTAAAAGTCATATAGAATTTTTGTCAATTTACTTATTTCATGAGTAAATTTCTAATGAATCATTTTTTTTATGCTATACAAATACATTTCACCAGTACAACAACTGTCAATTGTATTT
This sequence comes from Hydra vulgaris, assembly GCF_038396675.1. NCBI lineage: Eukaryota > Metazoa > Cnidaria > Hydrozoa > Anthoathecata > Hydridae > Hydra > Hydra vulgaris. Next base: position 61,032,769 of record NC_088922.1, on the reverse strand, counting down.
CGGTTTTATGCTACTGGTTCATTTCAGGTGAGAAAGTATTTATATTATAATTATATTATTATAATATAGTTATACCAAATTAAATATATATATATATATATATATATATATATATATATATATATATATATATATATATATATATATATATATATATATATATATATATATATATATATATATATGTAAATCAGCTACTGCTTATAGAGCATATTTATCAGCTACTGCTTATAGAGCATAAATATCAGCTATTGCTTCTTTTTATGAAATTGAAGTTTTACTTACATATAAACAGTATTTTTAAATTTTTTTATTTTTTACGAACTTTGACAACTTTCAGGATTAGAAAAAAAGATGGAGCAAATCATAAAAAATGTTCTGAGGGAGAAAATGCAGAATTGTATTGAAATAGAAAAGTATATTCTTTTTTGAAGTGCCAAGTAATTAAATTTTGTCTGCTTTCTCAGTGGACTAGATGTGCTTGAGGATCACGAGTTTTTACCCACTCAGTTATTAAACAGGTTTTAGAAGCTCATTAGCATGTCCATATTATAGGAGAAAACGCCCCATATTACCAGTGCTGGTGTGACAGTGGAATATTATTTTGGAAATTGTTTGGAATATCTCTTTACAAATAAAACCAAAAGTCTTATAGACATTATTGTATCTTGATTTGCTTCACAACATTGCTTTTCTACAAAATGATCTTTGGGTATACGTTGAAATGTAAAATTATAATGAGCAAAATAGTTTAAAAGCATCAATGATAGGTTTTGTAGGAGAAATTAAAATAGTTACTCGATTCTTTTTGTGAATATTTTACTTATCAAAAAAATAAAAACATAAATTATCAAAAAGTGTCAACGCAGAAAATCTTTTTTTATTAATAAAGTAAATGAAGAACTCAATCCGAAAAAAAAAAGGTATTATCTTGTGAAGTAAAAATAATATTCAAAAAATATAGAAATGCTCCAATAAAATAATCTTTAAAAGTGTGTTTAACAAAATAATAATATGTACATTAATGTGTATCATTGTCAATATTTTTCGAAATTTTTTATTTTAATGCTATAACATTTTTGTTATTTTTTTGGTTTCTCTGGTACTTCAAGTTTTCTGATAATATCAGAAGACCTTACTTTAAATATGAACTACAGTGGCTCATTTGGTCATTTGGTATATGATAATATTGATATGTAAAAAGCTAGAAAGAAAGTTAAATTTGTTTTGTATCAATAGTTGTATCCTAAAAATGTACCTATAAGAGTACACCTTTAAGTTTTTGAAACTTTAATAATTTAACTTCTAAAATTACACTAGCCCCATAAAATTTTAAAATAGAATTAAATGATTTTGTGTCAATATTTGCAAAATGTTGTCTCTTGTGAGGATATTAGAGTTTGATTAGGCCAGTTTCAACTGTATTTTTTTCCTCTTTTTTACTAAAACTCAAAAAATTAATAGGTTTATTTAGCCGAGTTTAATTGTTTATATTATAAACTTAATAAATATAACGAAATTTTTTCTCTAATTCATATATTGAACAAAATGGTCACACTCTTCCTGTCAATTCAATTATTCAAGTCAGCTCAAATTTTTTTCAAAACATCCTTAATTGACATAAGTATAAACATATAATTGTTTGGAATTTGCTCCGTATCCGGAGGTTAGTTATTTCAAAAATCATAAAATGCTAGATCCGTCCCTGATTTATACAGATTTTGATCCTATAGTTCTATCGTTCTTGTTTATTGTTATAACTTAAATAGGTTCTGTCGTACATTAGATAAAATCTAACTCGTGTTAACCATTTTCTTCTACTAATTTTGTTCTCTACCTCTATAAATATCATATTCATCCTGGTATTGAAAACTGTTGTCATAAATTTAAATTAATTTTCTGCAAACTCCAAACGTAATTGGTGTTTGCTTACAGCCTTGTTGGAATTAAACAAGAAAAATGAATAGTAACAACCTTGTATTCGACATACATATTTTGTTTATAACTGCAAGCATATATGCCATTTAAATGTTAAGCAGCTGTTACCTCGTAGTCAGAGCCTTGGACTAAATAGTAGGTAACACGAGCATATTCATTTAAATCAAGTGTTTTTTTATTAAATTACCAAGTTTTAATTAAAATAAAACGCAAAAGTTAAAATTGTTATTTTTGTAACAACTTTTCATTTATTTTTGTAAATTAATATTTTAAAGTATAAAACTCAGAAATATTATTTAAAAATATATAGTTAATTTGCTGTATTTAAAAAGTTTTACCTTTTCAAATACTCTGCCGCTATCGGTTTGCATAGTTTTTTTTTCCGATTCCGCCTTCAAATCAACTCTTTTTAAGTTTTTCAAGTTTGACTTTCTCAAGCGCGATCTTAAAATTTTCAAGTTTCGTTTACTAATTTGCTCCAGCTTTTTTTTGAAGTTTAACTTGACGAAGTCAGACTTCAAAGTTCAATTCGAACTTCTCTCAAGTTTGCTACTTGCATTCCACCTTTAAAACTAGAATTGAAATTAATGTTGCAGTTGAGGTTGAAGTTGACGTTGCTGGTAAAATTGAGGTTGACATTTGTTTTTCAGCTTGAGATTTTAATTTTGTAATTGCTTGTCATGTTATTAAGTTGTTACTAATAGTCTGACAAACTTGTAATTTTGATTTGTCAATGTTATCTTGATTTAATGGAAAAAGCCCATTTCTTTCAAAATCAGCAATCATTTGACTACGACATGTAACGAGTGTAAGTTTTGTTGCAACTAAACAGCTGTGAGAAGAGACTTGGGAAAATTTTTTGGACAAATTGGTGAAACCACTTTCAGAATAAATTTTGCATAAAATATCATGCAAAAATCTTTGATAAAATACAACAGCATCAAGAGGCTGCAGAATGTGAGATAAATGGACGGGAATGCAAATTAATGTTATACTGTTTTCTTTACATTTTACACTTAATGACACATGTGTACTGTGGCCATCCAAAGACATAATAAACACCAACTTTTTTAATGTATAAATAAACATTTCATTGAGCCACTGCAAAAATTGGTAACTTTCCATCCAAACAGATAACGATGTTGGGTAAAGTGTGTTTAGTAGGCGTCCTATAATCCAATCTTTTAAAAGTCAATTTCTTGATTTGTATATAACAAAAGGAGGCAAAGAAATCCGTCGACGTTAACCCATTTAAGAGCAGTTTGGTTTTTTTTTTTGTTATTTCCAGTTAATACTTGTAGACGCTTTGTACCTCTTTTATTACTTTTGCATTGCCTTTGTCACCATTAAAACAAGTTTCATCACAATTCCACAAAATATTGTTCACTAAAATCTAATTTTGCAAAATTAAAACGTTTTTTCAAAACAACATAACCACAAGCAATAAATTTTAGTGTGCATGATTCTACTCTCAAATAAGCCATGTTTGAAGCTGTCTTTTCTTTCAGTTCTAGATGCCAAAGACTCATAAAGCTTTGGTTCCATTTGCAACCAAGCATTCCATTTTTGAACAAAACGCACTTCATAATTTTAATTAAATTTAATCTAATCGCCAATTTTGTTGCCACTACCAACTACTTTTGTTGTATTGCCACTACCAACTACAAAAGTCTTGTTTGTTTTTCGGTTGGATAACGTTGAATTCGGTATGCGATAAAGTTGAGCTGCTGCTCGTTTTTTTGTACTTTTTCACATTTTTAGTTTAGTAAATTCAATGCGGTTACAGACTTAAAAAGATTTTTGAAATCTAAGAAACGATGTACTGCTGTTGTTACTTTCTGTACTTTTGCACTTTTAATTCAACTGTAAAAGTGCAAAAGTATAAAATTAATTAACACGAAAATATGAAAAATCAAAAAAGTCTCAATTAAATTAATTTAATTAGAGCATAAAATAATAAATTAAACTTATTTAAAAATAATAAAAAAAGTTCAATTTGTGTAAAATAGTAATAAACAAAGATCAATCTAAAACGTCTTAAATGGTTAATAGGGGATTTATAGTGTCCGATCTACTACTACTACTATTACTACTACTACTACTACTACTACTACTACTACTACTACTACTACTACTACTACTACTACTACTACTACTACTACTACTACTACTACTACTACTACTACTACTACTACTACTACTACTACTACTACAACTACTACTACTACTGCTACTACTGCTACTACTACTACTGCTAATACTACTGCTACTACTACTACTACTACTACTACTACTACTCCTACTACTACTACTCCTACTCCTACTACTACTACTACTACTACTACTACTACTACTACTACTACTACTACTACTACTACTACTACTACTACTACTACTACTACTACTACTACTACTACTACTACTACTACGATTATTATGAACTAAAACAAAAAAAGAAGATGTTACCTTAGTAACAAATAAGTTTGTAAAACAATATTTGCACCGAGTAAATAATCAAACACGTGTTAATTGAAGAATAGTAATAAGTTTTATTATGAATATCATGAAATAATTGGTTTTTTAAAAAGAGTCAAAATAAAATTCACAAATACTAAAGATAAGACTGTAACTCATATTCAAAAGGTAAACATCTGTTATAATTAGATGCGTCAATTAGTAAAATAATGTTCAAAAATTTTTATAACTTTGAATACATATTTTTTGGTAAAAATGGGAAAAGTAGCTCGAGTTGTTTAATTCCATTTAATAAAACGTAATGAACTATTAAACTTTTTTCGTAGACTTTCTTTTAACCACATTAAATAAGGCACTCATGTTTTTACTTATGTACATACTCAACATCTTTAGTGGAAAATTTATAAAGTTCTAATTGTTCATTTTTATTTAAATTTAAATTTTGTGTGTTATTTTTATTTGCATTTTCATAACTGTATTTTGAGATTTTTTTAAATATAGATTTTTTAAAAACATTATAAAGCAGCTTAAATTCTCAAAGCTTAAAAATTATCACCGTATTTTTTACAAATTATTGAGCTAAATTATTATTTAATTAAAATACCTTTACAAAATATTTTTGATGATTGGGTTGTGAACAACTGACAAACAACTTTTTAAATCATAAAACGTCTTATAAAAGGTCAAATACAGTAAAGGCAGAAAATATTATACATATTATTGAAAATACAATATCTCTAAATAGTCGATGTAGATATTACTTATTTGTTCCAACTTCTCAGTTTTTTTAGAGATGCTATATTAAATCTATGAGCACCATTTAATAATTAGTTTGATCCTTCATGCAATGCCTCACTTCTATTATTGCATTTTTTTGTAATGTCGTAATGTTCATATAGCGCTGCTTCAAAAGCATACGCCAAAAAAATTTCCTATTACGACGTTGTTGTCGTAAAGTTGTTTACAGTTCAATAGCAAATCGAGGCCTGTAGTATAAAACAATAATAATATATTCAATTTGAGGATATATATATATATATATATATATATATATATATATATATATATATATATATATATATATATATATATGTATATATATATATATATATATATATATATATATATATATATATATATATATATATATATATATATATGTATGTATATATATATATATATATATATATATATATATATATATATATATATATATATATATATATATATATATATATATATATATATATATATATATATACAGGGTGCGGCAGCGATTCGCAAACTTTTTAGAACATTTTTCAAAATGAATTTTTAAAGCACTAAAAAATTATATTCATGGAATATTAATAGAAGAAAAGTTGAAGATAAATACTTTTTCCACTTTAACATTTAATTAAGTCTCCTTTTTTTGATCACTGTCTCAAGCCAAGGACGGAAGGACTGGCAGGTGCTTATTATATAGTCTCTTGAAATTGAGTTTCAAGCAGGGGTAATTGATGACTTCAGTGACTTGACACTTGAGTGGGCCTTTTTGCAACCCTTACTCTCAACTACGTTCCACACACTAAAGTCAAGGGGATTCAGGTCAGGGCTGGATGATGGCCAAAAATGTTTGAGCCAGATTTTATCCATATTGTCCTGAAGATATTGTTGAGTTTTTCTAGACCCATGACAAGGTGCATTGTCCTGTTGAAAAATGTAATCGTTTTCTCGGAATGTCTTCTTCAGCCATGGCATCACATAGTGTTTTAGTAAGTTAATATATACATCAGAGGTAACTTTTCTTTCTTTTGATGTAGATTGGTGGACATTTCTCTCCATTAGAAGCAATGATTCCTAGCATCATGATGGGCTTAGGGTGCTCGGTGTGATACACAAGTGGTGCTTTGTCACCCTTCTGCACAATGAATCTGTCATTTCGCCTATTTATTACACAGTCAATACTAAAAAGTTTTTCATCTGAGAAAACTTTAACTGTTGACAAAGCATGGCTTTTTAGCTGATTTAAAAGCTTCTTTGATCGTTCCATTAGTAAAGTTTTAAGTCTTTCTGTTAAAAGTTGACATGAAAGTCGGGCCACACTGACTTTTCCACTGACTGTCCTTTTATCAACATTGAACAATTTTGTGAATCAAATTTAAAACTTCGGTTCTTTTGGCTTCCATTGTAAAACTTTTAACTAAAATATTTTTTATTTACTATTTTATTAAAATCTAATTCGGTCATTGAACATTAATCAACAATAACGAATTGCGGAAGTATTTTATTTACATCACAAAACCTTATATATATATATATATATATATATATATATATATATATATATATATATATATATATATATATATATATATATATATATATGTATATATATATATATATATATATATATATATATATATATATATGTATATATATATATATATATATATATATATATATATATATATATATATATATATATATGCATATGTATATATATATATATATATATATATATATATTAAGGTGTCCCTTATACCAGCCACCCCTTATGTTCTAAAAAAGATTGGTTCATATTCTTAAAAATTTCTATTGGTTTTCACAAGCAACTTGGTTAAATTTTTTTAAATTTTTATTGGATTTAGGGGGGAGCACAAGACCCTTGAGCACTAACCGGGTCGCTAATATCATAAAAAAAGTTTTTCAAAAGTATGTCATATTGGGTCTGAAAAGAAGTGAAGTTATATCAAAATTTCAAAAATAACAATTATTTAAAAAAAAAAGTTATTATTCAAGATTTTTTTGGGAACTATTATCAAAAAAATACACTTCTTTTATTTTTAGTTATGAAAGGTCTTTTTTCCGCAATACGCTCTTAAAAATAATTTTTTAATAAAACGATTATTATTTTTGAAATTTTTATATAATTTCGCTTCTTTTGAGACCCAACATAACATACTTTTGAAAAACTTTTTTTTTATGATATTAGCGACCCAGTTAATGCTCAATTTTTAAAAAAATATTAGGGACCTGGTAAGTGTTCAGGGGTCTTGTGCTCACCTAAATCCAATAAAATATTGAAAAAATTTAACCAAGTTGCTTGTGAAAACCAATAGAAAGTTTTAAGAATATAAACAGATCTTTTGGGGGGAAAACGGATAAGGTGGAAAAACGGATAATATGACTATCACATGCGGTGTTCCCCAGGGTTCAATACTTGGACCCCTCTTATTTCTAATTTATGTTAATGATTTAAATAAGTTTTCTAATATCTTAAACTCAATTTTATTTGCCGATGATACTAACTTGTTTTATTCCAATGAAGATATTGATATTTTATTTTCAACAGTAAACAAAGAACTTGATAAACTAAGCCAATGGTTTAAATCCAATAAACTATCCCTAAGTATTATTGAAACTAAATACACATTACTCAGTTTTTATTTTACTCAATATTTAAAAAAATAAATCACATTTACAGTACAAAATTCTTAAAAAAAAACTTTAGTCAATCCAAAACCAAATTCAGCCACTAAATACTCAATCACAAATCGAGGGCCTAAATTATAAAATACACTTTTAAATGTTGATCTTAAAACACTCTCTTTGCTCAACCAATTTAGAACAAAACTTAGGCAAATTCTATAATAATATAATAATAATAGTAATAATTATTTGCTGTAATACTCAACGCAGCGAGTTGAGTATGGTGTTTAACAACAGTAGTTGTTAGACTATAACAGCTTTTACTTAAGGTTAAAATATAGCTAATTTGTTTTTAATCTGTCATAAAAATTTTTGAAAATGTTAATAGATTTTGCATCTATAGTTTCTTGATTTAATTTGTTCCATTTTTCTGAAATCCTATTTGTAAAAAATTCATATCTTGCTGTTGATTGTTTGACTAATTGTCTTCTAATACGCATGTTGTGACCACGAGTGATTGAGTTTGTTAGAAAATCTGGTGGATGATGCGAAATTACATTGTCATAACCATTATTAATTTTAAACTTTTGAATCGTGTCACCTCTTATTCTTCTTTCACTTAACGTTGTCATTTTTAATTTAATAATCATTCGTGATAACTTAAACCTTTTAATTGATGAATTCTTGTTGCTCTTTGTTGTACTTTTTCTATTTTCTCAATGTCTTTTTTAAGATACGGATTCCATATTGAAGCACCATATTATGAATGAGGACGAACTAACGATGTAAATAATAGTTTTGTGCTTTCTTTATCCAAATAACTGAAACACCTCTTTATCAATCCTAACTTCTTGTTTGCTTTACCAACTGCAATATTGATATGTTCTTCTCATTTCAAATGGTTTGAGATATAAATGCCTAAATCTCTTTCTAGAGTGGTTGTTGTTGAGTTTGTCTGGTCATTATTACTGCCATCTACCATTTTATAGATACATTGAGGATTTTTTGGTCTAATATGCATAACTTTGTATTTATTTACATTAAGCTTGATTAACCATTTGCTTGACCAATCTAACAATTTATCTAAATCACCTTGTAAATTACTCTGCTCAGACTCACCTTGCAATATTGAAATTATTTTTGTATCGTCAGCATAAAATTTACATTGATTTTGTAAATTTACAACCAAATCATTGATGTATATAATAAACAATAGCGGACCAAGTACTGAACCTTGAGGAACGCCACTTATAACCAATTTCCAATCTAAAACGTTATCGTTCAAAACATTTATTTGAGTTCTATTACTTAAAAATACTTTGCACCAATTTAAGAGTTCACCATTTATACCATAACTAGCTAACTTAACACATAATCTCTCATGTGGTACAGTGTCAAACGCTTTTGCAAAGCCCAAAAACGCAATATCTATCGAGAAATCATCTTTTAAAGCTTGTGTTATTAAGTTTATTGTTTCCAATAGGTTTGTATTGCAACTTTTACCTTTTACAAAACAATGCTGTTTGTTTATAATCAAATCATTGGTAATCAAATGGTCTCTTTTACAATCTCTTGCAATACTTTCCATTACTTTGCATACAATTGATGTTAAAGAGACTGTAGTTTGTAGCTTCCAGTTTGTCGCCTTTTTTGAATAGAGGTGTAACCTTTACACATAACCATTGTTTTGGTAAAACTCCAGTTGAATATGATCTATTGAATATAATTGATAGTGGTTTTGCTAACGCACTTGAATATTCTTTTAAAACTCTTGGGTGTACTTTGTCGACTCTAGTTGATTTATTTACAGTTAGTTTCAATAATTGTTTTTCTATAGTTTCTAAAGTAAATTAAGGAGTTTGACATTTCACATTTGCATAATTTTGAACACTTAGTAGACTATTTTTTTCTTCTTTAACAAAGACTGAACTGAAAAAATCATTTAGTATATTCGCAATTTTTGAACCTTCTGTTTTTATTTCTGCATTTTTGTCGTTCAATGCTTTGATTGTATCTTTTATCTTCGTCTTGCTGTTGATATAATCCTAAAGTGTCTGCATCCTAACCTTGCTCCAATCACAGTCTGACGGCCTAAAAGTATACCTTCATCAACTAACTTCATCACAATTGTTTCATAAGTGGTTCTTCTGTTATTTTTAGCAATGTTTTTTATTTTTCGTTTAAGTCTAGGTGTAATGGACCACTTTCGACCACACTTTCCAAATTTTGAAGAGCCTGTTTTAATGCCTGAAGATTTTTTCTTCATCAAACTTTTACAGAAACAATCAGTTTTTTGACAATTTACATCTGCTTTATTCGGCAATTTCCATCTGCTTCAGTCAACTGTTTTCAAGCAAAACCGTTATTTAGCCTTTCTTCAATTGGGCTCGGGTATTCCTTTTACCCATGTTCAAATGTCAATAATAAAATAATAAATTCTGTAGATTTCCAGCAAAAAATTTTTTTCTTTGTTAAGAAACAAATGTAGAACAGATTGAATACCAATTCAACACACTGAATTGAAAACTGATTGAAAAGTCTGGATCCAGTTATAGGTTTCTTTCTATCTGATGTTATCTTGTTTGGGGACAAATCAGTTTAGAAACCATTTTTTTCTTTAACATCTTCACTTCCATCAAGGCTGCAAGCAACCACTATTAGAGTTTGAAGTTACTGGAAAAGCAAAAATGAAATTTATAGAATAAGACAACGATTAATCGATGATTTAAAAGATTTCAAATTATATGAATCAGCAAAACAAGAGGAAGAAAGTGAATTCAAAAGAACTGATGTTCGAGGGAAATAACTAGACAAATAAGAATTTCTCCAGCACCTAGGAACAGCCACAGTTAAAGAATGAGATTGAATGACTAGTAACACGAGAATAAATTTTAGTAAAAGGCACAAAATCGCTAGCTCTTTAGAGCAGTGCCCATTATAGTATTTATAGAAAAGAAAAAGAGAAGCATTGTTATGACGATGTGTAAATGTTTGGAGGTTGACTGCAAAAGCAGGTCCAACAATTTTTACTATGAGTTTTTGCACCTTGTATAAAAGAGAAAGAGCATCATTGGAAAATCCTTATATGGCAACAGTATTCCATACAAGGACGGATTTAAGGTTTATTGAGATAAAGAATAGAATTAGAAGTAAAAAAGTAGCAAGCACGATTAAGTATTGCAATATTAGCAGATGCTAATCTTGCAATTGATTTGATATATGATTTTCAAGAAAGATCGAAAGTAAGAATTAATCATAGAAGACGAATCGAGTATATTACCATTCATAAATATAGGAAGATCTAGATTATTGCAATAAGAATTAGCTGAAAAAAGTTTTACCTGAGTTAAAGTTTACCAGCCAGTGAGAGTCCCATGCTGCAGAAGAAGTGATATTTTTTTCAAGCTCAAATGCTCCCTCCAATCAATCAGAGAATGTTGGCTTCTTATCAAGACAAGATTAAATGATAATACCATCAGCGAATAATTCAAGCGTAGATGTGAGAATTTCTGGGAGATCTTTAATGTTAATTAAAAAAAGTATATGGCCAAGGATAGAGTCTTAAGGAACCCCTGAAGTTACAGGATATGAAGAAGAGTGCTATCCATCGAGGACAACTTTTGTATTATGATTGGCAAGAAAGAACTCAATAATTTTAAACATGTTACCTGATACACTAAAAAGACAGCTTATAGAGAAGACCAGCATGTCTAACTGTATTAAAAGCTTAAGAAATGTCGAGAGCGATAACCTTAGCCTCTCCACATTTATTTAATGCACAATAAAATCTATCAGTTATTACAGTTAAAAGATCAGCAGTAGAACAAGAAGATCAAAATCCATATTGGTGATCAGGTAGTAAGTTATAATATTTAAGATGAATATATTCAATGGATCAACTTATTTGTCGGCTATATTAGGTTAAACGCAACTAGTAGAATTGAGAAATTATATTGATGAAAAATTCTTAGCAAAAAATTCAACTTTGTCTTTAAGTGAGGTGACAAAATCATACAAGAGAGGTGGAAAAACCAATTTGCCTTTGTTATAGAGATTCTCCAGAAGTCACAAGAGCCTTATAATTTAGATGAAATACGAGATTTCGAAAAATTGCGGGCTTTGGCCTTAAACAAACCTTTTTATGGTTTGTCTACTGGTTTCTAGCAATAGTAAACAGACCTCTGTATTTCGGAAAATTGTTTTGCTTGTAGATATGAAAGTAATGATTACGATTAGAAATTAGAGGAAACACAATTAGAGGAAAACTATGAAGATGAGGGAGGTTTGACTTGTTCATTTGATCAGAAAAGAGTGCAGTCTAAAGATGAAGGAGAGCAATATAAAACATAGAGAAAGGCGATAAAATAAGGTGGTGCTAAACGAAAGCACATCAAAGAATATTCTATAGATTTAAACCAAGTTTCCCGACACATGGGTAAACTCTTACGAATGTAGATACTCAGGCTAAACATGTGATTATCGGAGTTTATACGAATTAAAGGAAGATAGCCATCAACACTAAGATCACAAGATAAGACAGCCGAACTCAAATTAGTCCACAAAGAGCAAGTTGGTCTTGCAAACTTTGCAAAAGATAAGGCTCAACATAAGAAAAGTTACTTTGAAGATCACGAATATAAGTGAATGATAGATTTAGAGAACTTGGTAATGACGATGGCTTTTTTTGTTTTATAATTTTACTCAAAGCACAGATAGCACTCCGTACACTACTTGACAGTCCAAGCAATTGTCTCATTACTAATAATAAACCCTAAGCCATAACAAAGGGCTCCAAAAGGCTCCGAAAAAGGACATTATTTACACGCAACATGACACTGTTAATACTCTGATACTTTACAGTTGGTGGAATCAGTCTTTCTTAGAGCTACCTCAGAGTTCGGAAAACCTGACTACCAGCCAGCCTTAGATCTCTAAAACTGATTTTTAGAGCTGCACTCTCATTAGGAGATAGTAGAATGAGTTGCCTCGTTAAGAGACACAAGCGAAGCCCATACATTGAGTCAAGAAGATCCAGCATTCAACATCCTAAACTGGAAACAATTTATTATAAACACATCTACGCTAGCCTAATAGATGAAGAAGGGGTACGAGGCTGGTTAGTCAAGAGCCCTAAGGCAAGGGGTGTTTTAAGTTGGAGTTGGTTTTTCCTAGCCTTTGTCTAAAAAAGCTTATACTACAAGGCAGCAGGACATGAAGCAGATTGAACTGGGTTACATGTTACCAGTAGCAAAATGATTTACGACTTATTATAAATTATATATATATATATATATATATATATATATATATATATATATATATATATATATATATATATATATATATATATATTAAATATATATATATATATATATATATATATATATATATATATATATATATATATATATATATATATATATATATATATATATATATATATATATATATATATATATATATATAATTTATTTTATTTGCCGTGTAATATTATTTACAAAAAAATTTATTATATAATACGGGCATGATTTCAAGATTATTGTAATAACCTTTGATTAAAACGTACTTTCAATAGTGTACATACTTCAAAAGTAAAACTCACTGTAAAACATAACAAATCTATATGTAGTATAACATCTGATAGTATTTTGAAAAATCGAAAAGAATCAAAATTATTTTTTGTCGAAAAATTTTTTTTTTAGATTTTTAAAAACGAATTAGTCAATTGAAATGAAAAAATAAAATTTGACCGTACAATTTCATTTCATAGAAAATCAAGGAGAAAAAATAATTTATCCTACATTTTCAAAAAAACAAAAATGTTTAGAAAAAGCATCATAAATTAACGTACCTATAATGTGAAAAAATTAAGAAAATTGTTTATCTTGCTAAAATACAAATATATAATTTAAATATCCATAGAAATCAATAGTTTTAAGTGGCTTTTATTAGGTGGAAATTATTTCCCCATTGAACCCTATGTATCTATGCATGTATATTTGAACACAAGAAAATAATTAAAAGTAGACGCAATGTCAGAACTTAACGTAGCCTTCTTTAGCATTATAAGATGTTTGGGCACGATTAGTTTAAAAACCAAACTTCATGCACAACTTTCATAAACTAATTCAACCTATGGGAATATTGCAACTTATGTACTGGTTCTGAATGCTTTTGGTACTTAATGTGCTCTGCAATATTCTATTTTTCTTTTCTTTAACTAAGTTTTGATTGTCTTAGTGCATGGATTATTAACAGTCTTTGATCAACCAGCGTATAACGAAGTCATCAGACAAGAACTGGATTTTTATCTAATCAAGTTTAATCATAATAAATATTTTAATGGTTTTACCAAATAATTTTTAATTTAATTAATGTATTTATATACTTTATTAAACAAATAATTGTACTTCGTTTTGTTTTTTAAACTAAAGCAGGTTTGTACTTTAAAAAAAAAGTGTATCATTATATAACAAAATGATGTTCTTAAATCAGTTAATATGATAAATGATTCTTTGATCATTTAGGGCTAGCAATAGTTACATTTTTATTTTACAACATCTTTCACATTCCTATTTTTTACGGTTGTAAAGACAACCTTAATAGCATAAATATTAAGTTGCTTGAAAAAAAATGTCTTTAATATAAATAAGAAAATAGGTGAAGAAAAAATAGAAAGATAAAAAAAAAAGAGAATGATTTATTACAAATGTGACAGATGGAATTTATAAATCAACGCTGTGTAATGTTGTATATATTGCAGTTGATTATTTTAAATCAAACAAACATGCTAAGTAGATTTTTGTTGCTTGCAATAGAAAAAAATATCTGAAAAGTATCTTTAAAAAGAATAATTAATAAGAAAATAAAATTTATAAAAAGCAACGTTTTTTCTGATTTATATGAAGAAAATCTTGGTTTTTTATATGAATTTTAACTGTTTAAGATAATTATGTTAAGCCTTTGTTTTATTTGGCATATCAATATAGTTTTATGTTATTTTTACAAAAATTATATATATATATATATATATATATATATATATATATATATATATATATATATATATATATATATATATATATATATATATATATATCTATATCTACATTGTAAATATATAATTATATCAAAATATATTTAAAAAAAAAGTTTATACGCAGCCTTTTAACCAAATTTTTTTATATGAATTTTAACTGTTTAAGATAATTATGTTAAGCCTTTGTTTTATTTGGCATATCAATATAGTTTTATGTTATTTTTACAAAAATTATATATGTATATATATATATATATATATATATATATATATATATATATATATATCTACATTGTAAATATATAATTATATCAAAATATATTTTAAAAAAAAGTTTATACGCAGCCTTTTAACCAAATTCAATAAATATAAATATCGTATAACAAGAATATGATTTTAAAAGATATATATATATATATATATATGTGTGTGTGTGTGTGTGTGTGTGTGTGTGTGTGTGTGTGTGTGTGTGTGTGTGTGTGTGTGTGTGTGTGTGTGTGAGTGTGTGTGTGAGTGTATGTACATATATTTTTTTAAGTGATTTTTTACCAATTTATATATAAATGTGAGCGTACATATAAACATATATTAATATATATATATATATATATATATATATATATATATATATATATATATATATATATATATATATATATATATATATATATATATATATATATATATATATATATATACATATATATATATATATATATATATATATATATACATATATATATATATATATATATATATATATATATATATATATATATATATATATATATATATATATATATATATATACTTAAACAACTTTAAAAAGTATTCTACACAATAGAGTGCTCAATGTTCTTAAAAGAACAGAGCAGTTATATATTAGTAGAAAATCACTTAACAAAATTTTTTTCCATTTAACACTGTGTTTCATCAACAAAGATTCATCAGAAATCTATGTACAGATCTATGTATCAAAATCTATGTATCAGAAATAAGATTTCTGATGAATCTTTGTTGATGAAACACAGTGTTAAATGGAAAAAATTTTTGTTAAGGGATTTTCTACTAATAAATATATATATATATATATATATATATATATATATACATACATACATATATATATATATATATATATATATATATATATATATATATATATATATATATATATATATATATATATATATATATATATATACATATATGTATATATATATATATATGTATACATATATATATATATATATATATATATATATATATATATATATATATATATATATATATATATATATATATATATATATATATATATATATATATACATATATATATATATATATATACATATATATATATATTTATATATATATATATATATATATATATATAATATATGTATATATATATATATATATATATATATATATATATATATATATATATATTATATAAACATACTTATTTCTGATTGCTATGTAATAAATATTATTTTTAAACCAATTAATAAATTAAGGTGTTAGTATAACTATCGACTCTCAATGTCGATTGCTGTTGTATATTAAATGTCATCAAGATGCAAACGTTTTTTGGTATTCAAAACATTGTTATTGTTTTTACCACCACTTACAGGATATAGTGGATGCACTGAAAATATTATTGAATTTAGCGATATAGATAACGCATCTGTGATAATAGGTGGCTTGTTTCCAGTCCATTATTGGCATCAAAACTATAAAAAGTACGTTTTAAATAAACCGGGACTCTTATGGGTTGAGGCAATGATATTTGCAATTGATGAAATTAACAAAAGCAGTTTTTTAAAAAACAAGAAAATTGGTTATCGCATACGTGACAGTTGTAATAATATTAAAATTGCTATTAAATCAGCCTTAGAAATTACGCAGAGTTTTCACCAATATCGAACAATTGTCAACAATAGCATATGTCAATGCAATTTACGTTTTAAAAAAGCTATAGCTTTAGTAGGCGATGCAGCATCTGATACTTCAACAAATGTAGCTGCAATTTTATCTTCAACAGGAACAACTCAAATAAGTTATTCAGCTACATCTACTGATCTTAATGCAAAGTTGTATCGTTCCTTTTTGCGAACTATATTACCTGACAACATTCAGGCTGCACTTATAACAGATTTAATGGTTTACAACAACTGGACGTTTATCAATGTTATAGCATGCGACGACGATTATGGTAGAGTCGGATTTAGTGAACTATTACCAAGATTGCAGGAAAAAGGAGTCTGCACAGCTGTTGCAGAGATTTGCGATGTAAAAGGTGATTCTAATACAGACAAAATAAAAATACTTATTAAAAAGCTTTTACTAGAAAAAAAAGCAAATATTATTGTTCTTTGGTGTCAACGACCAGAAGCTGTTCGATTTTTAAAAGTTGCTGCCGAACTAAATTTATATAACAAAACGTGGATAGCTACTGAAACATATGGTTTTAGTAATGAAGTTTATGATATAAATCCAAACGTTGTAAAAGGAATGCTTGGAATAATCCCTTTGCAAGTTTTCTATGAACCGTTTGAAACCAAACTAAAATCTCTGAGCCCTAACTTGATATACAAAAATCCATGGGTTCATGAGTATTGGAAAGAAAAAAATTGTGAGACTAGTAACGTAGCTAACTGCTCAAATCTCAGTTTATTTGATCTACCAAAAAGTAAGTATGCAGAAGTTATTCATGCAGTTCAGTCAATTGCTAGAGGGTTAAATTCTTACATTGAATTAGAAAATCCATCAGAGTTAAATCCTCAAAGACTTCTTTCATATGTAAAGAACGCAAGTTTTATTGGTATAAATAACTTATTAATATCTTATGATGAACAAGGAAATCCTAGAGCTGCGGGTTACTCAATAACTAATTTAAAAACAGATAATAATAAAAAACTTTTCTGGGATGTTATAGCGATTTGGGATTTCTTATCAAGAAAAATAACATTTAATCCAGGAAAACAAATTACATATCCAGGTGATTCGGTAAATTCGCTACAATCGTCTTGCAAAGAAAAATGTAAACCAGGTTATTTTGCACTTTTATTTGAAAGTTTATGTTGTTGGGAATGTGTAAAATGCCCAAAGGACAGTATACAGCCAAATTTTGGACAATTCAATTGTACTCGTTGTACTAAAAGCAAAATACCGAACGCCATTGGAACAAAATGTGTTTTACCCAAGAAAGTATTTATTTTTGCTGATAGCAAAGAAGGCGTTATAATAATAAACTTTTCTACATTCGGATGCGTGTTAGTGATATTTGTTGTTTTTACATTTTACAGGTACAAAGAAACCCCTATTGTAAAGGCTTCAAACATAAACCTATCGTTAACGCAGCTTATAAGTATTCTGTTTACACTAATGTTACCCTCTTTTTGTGTTCAAAAAGAAATCACTAAACAAATATGCTTTAGTCAACTGCTTTACTTTGCTTGCTTCAATACAATTACAGTTTCGGTGACTTTTATAAAAGCTGACTTTCTTTTAAGAATTTTTTCTAAAAGTAGATCTATTCGTTTTAAAAGTAAAACCAATGCACACAGTACACAGTATTATGTGCGAATAATTGTTAGAGAATTTATGCCGGTCGCAGTTTTAACCTTTATAAGTGTTACGCTTTGTATTATTTCTTTGTTTTCTTTTCCGATCGAAGTGAATAGCGTATTGACAATACAAAGAGATGATAACATACAAACTATATCATACTGCGACGGGTACTATAACTCAATTTTGTTTTTGATGATAACATTTGTTGTACTAATTGCATTTGTTTGTGGAGTATATGCATTTAAAGCACGTAATATGCCTGATACACACAACGAAGCGCAATTAACTTGTTTAGCAACATTTTTATATGTGATATCATGGTTGATATTTATTCCGTTATATCTTAGTACAAGCAATCAACAACAAAAACTGGTTGTTTGGTGTTTAATGTCAAATACATCCACAATATGTCTCTTTCTTGTCGTGTACTCCCCTAAAATATACTTTATCTTTTTTAGAGCAAGAGAAAATACTGGAGTAAGCTTTAGAGCTAAAATCACACATTTTATGTTTACAAATTTGGCATTTGAGCCGTAAAAAATTATTAGAAATCTTTAGCAATTTTCACAGTATAAAGAACAAATGAAACAAAACTAATAGTAAATAGATAACTTAAAAATGTAAACTTAAATTTATTGAATTTATTTTGCTGTATGACAATGCTTGTTTGAAGGGTTTTCTTTTAAAACGAGTTACTTCTGTTAAGTTAAAATTGTACTTCAGACTATGTACCCTCATATCCTTGGTACCATCAACCCTAGTACACTTATTTATAATTCATTAAAACATTTCCTTGAATTTTAAAAAATTCCTAGAACTCGAACATGTTATCATGTCGAACAATTAAAACATTTCCATAAACTAGGAAATCTAAATTGCGCGTATCTACAATTACCAAGGCTTAAATACCATGCAATCCCAGCTAACACACATACGTTGGTAAAACGTTAAACAATGTTGCAAGTTACGTTGGCGCAACATCGGTCGCCAACGTTATTTTTATGTCATTTTGGTTACAAATGCAACGTATATATATATATGTATATATATATACACAAATATAAACTATTAAAACGTCAGTAATGGGTATTGTGGTCAGGGCTGGTGCGAGTAGGTGTCTTGTAGGGGGGGGGGGGGGGGTGCCATTACAACTTTTGTCGACTAAAAAAAAAAAAAATTCAGTTACAACATTTGCCAACAGACTGTGTAAATTAACCGGCTGACTTGTCATAAAGGGTCTACATTTGCCGACTGACTTTTCTAAAAAGGTCAAATTTGCCGACTAAATGAACGAAAAAACCATTGATGGGGAAAGGGAATGTCACCTCCCCCCCTCATCGCGGCGTGATGGTTCATCTTCATCCCGGTAATAGCCATATAAGGAAGTAGGGGGGGGGGGAAGGAGAGGGATATTTTATTTCTACAATATAAGTATATTTTTATTAGAAAGTTCAGTTTATTATTCCGAACTAATATTTTTTACAAAACACGCTTAAAACTATTTAATTCCAGCGTCAAATGCGCATTTTTGAACAGCTGTTTTATCATAATTTCAAAAGGACTTAATATGCTGATTTAAGTTTTATATTTTGGTGAGAAATAAATCGCTATTTACTTGGTCGGCGATTTTTAAAGCCAGTTTACACTGAAAGTTTTTTTGTATCAGTGACTAAAAGAACTATTTTCTAATTTTTAAGGCCAATTTTCACTGATTTTTTTTTTTAGTTCGGAGATGTAAAGTTATTGCTGACAACAAATAAGATCAATCAATGGGGGAGGATTTTGGTCCTAATAAGGTTGGGGTGGGAGGGAAAATTTTCCGAAAAATAATAAACGTCCTCCCCTTCCTATTTCTAAAGGACTAAAGAGTAGAAGCCAAGGCCCGTAATTACAAGTTCATCTCACTAAAGAGCCACTGTTGTAAAAAATGACCAAAAACTACTTTGAGCTGACCCGAGAAAACCGCTTTGACAGGGTGAAACTACAATGTTTCTTGACTCCAAAAATGTAAAATTTGAAATCTAACTATTTCGTCCAAGAAAATAATTTTGATTTTTAGTTTTTAGTACTTTGCACAATAGGGCAAAATGACAGCTTTTCAAATTTTGCATTTTTACAGCATTCAAAAACTCTCCAAAATTAGCATTTATTACTCTAAAACATAACAGTCTATATAGCAAGTATAATTTGTATTTATTTTAACTCAGAAGATAAAATTTTACCTACAATTTCATGGTTGAACTATATTATAAACATTTTGTTGCATCAAAATTGTAAATAAGCTAAAAATTCCGGGAATAGGCAGTGAACATGTTTATTTTAAGTTTTGCATCAAAATTGTAAACAAGCTAAAAATTCCGGGAATTGGCAGTGAACATGTTTATTTAAAGTGTTTCACTTATCAGTTGTGTGAGAAAAATTTCAAAATGCCAAATTTTTCAAAAAATCATAAAGATTGTCGGAAATCTGTCTGTGTCTTGTGTCTGAAGAAGTGCTCTCGAGAGTTGACACAGTTCCTTGTTGAAAAGATCCTCAAGCATTACCATACAAGTCTTGATTTGACTGATACCAGAGTGCCAAGAGGCATTTGTGACTCATGTTGAACAATTCTTCGGAGAAAAGATGAAGGAAAAGATGTTAACCTGCCACCTTTGTTTCCTTTCTCATCTATAAAAGTTAGACCACCAACAAGAGATCAAGGTTGCAACTGTCTTATTTGTCAAGTTGGACATTTGAAGTTGAATGAGAAGAGCCCAGTGGACTATTCTAAACCTGTGGAAGATTGTACCCCTCAAAGATGTGGTGATTGTTTAAGTCTAGTTGGAAGAGGTCTGCCACATCAGTGCACTCCATTCACTTTTAGAGAGAATCTCAAGCAGCTAGCTACAGCTGATCCACTCGCTGCAGAGCAAATAGCTACTCAAGTCATCTCTACTAAACCTTCCACACCTGGTGGTACTGTCAAAATATCGCATCCTAAAGGCGGCCCACCACTTAGAGTTAAAACAGGTGATACTTTTATATATACATATAAAGATGGCAGGTTCAGAGGGAATACCTTTAATTTTAAAACTTAAAATTACAAAAAGTGCTAATATAATTTCATTTTTAGGAAGCTCAAGTGCAAGAGCTCTTTTTCCTGAACCCGGCATCAAAACTGAAGATCTTGTACAAGTTCAGCTAAACACAGGACTGTCCAACCTTGGCATGAAGAAATTGGCATCAACCATCAACAGAGTCAGATGACACCAAGGTTGTGGAGACTAGTTTTCTTGCTAAGTTTGAAGCCATTGGCAAACTGTTGTCTGAGTTTTTTACTCAAACTAGCATCCAAGTTTTATCAGAGAGTAACTCCACTGACTCTGTGGTTGTGCATTGCAAGGATCTTGCCGAGCTTTTGAATGAAGTCCTGCTTTCTCGAAGAGTTTTCCAGAATCATATTGTCAAGTTGGGAATTGATGGAGGTGGAGGATTTCTGAAAGTTTCTCTTGGCATCATGGAGTTGGATTCTCACTGTGATTCAAGGTCACCACCACAGAAAAAACTTTTAACTCAGAGGACTGCCAAAGACAGTAGTGTAAAGCGTCAAATGCTTGTGGCTTTATCAGAAGGACTACCAGAAAACTTTGAAAATGTGAGGCAGATCTTGTCTTTAATCAAGTTAGACAAAGTCAACTTTGTTGTCTCATACAACATGAAACTTGCCAACATCCTTTGTGGCCTTCAGAGCCATGCAAGTACTCACCCTTGCTCTTGGTGCAACACAGAATCAAAGCATCTTTCTCGATCAGGATCTTTGAGGACACTAGGCTCACTTGTTGCCTGTTATCAAGAGTTTGCTAAGTCTGGTGGTGATATCAAATAGGCAAGATCTTTTGGCAATGTAGTGCATGAGCCTTTGCTATCTGTTTCTGAAAACAAACTCATCTTGGAGCTCATACCACCAATGGAACTCCATCTTCTCCTTGGTGTGGTCAATCACATGTACAAAGCCATGACAGAAGTTTGGCCCAATGTTGTCAAGTGGCCCTCAGCTCTCCACATTCAACAAGAACCATACCATGGTGGGCAGTTTGCAGGGAATGCCTGTCACAAGCTTCTCAGCAATCTTGACCTCCTTCAAAGAATTGCAGAGACTGAGTCTGCTTTTCAAGTCTTTGGAATCATTGATGCCCTTCGAAAGTTTAAGTCTGTGGTGACAGCATGTTTTGGTATGGTTCTGGAGGATGACTTTTCTGAAAAAATTGATCGCTTCAGAGACTCATATTTGGCAATCATGAATATCAGTGTGACTCCAAAAGTTCATGCTGTTTTCTTCCATGTGAAGCAATTCATTGAGATCAAAAGGGCTCCCTTGGGAATCTTTAGTGAGCAGGCAACAAAATCAATGCATCATAATTTCAGCTTACATTGGCAGAGATACAAAAAGAGACCGCAATCATCCTGAGTATGCAAAGAGGCTTCTTTCATGTGTTGTGGACTACAACAGCAAGCATTTGTGAAGAATCAAATATTGAGAAGAATTTATTTTATGTACCATTTGCTCTTTATGTGTTTAGAATCAAGAGGTTGTTTTTGTGTTTTGGCTTAGAATAGCTAAAAGAATTATTTAAGAAAGTGTTTATTATTTCCATCTTGTTAATGAAAAACTATATCAGTTGTGTCAGAATAAACTATTATTCAAGTGAATTTTAGATAGTTATGTTTTGGAGTAATAAATGCTTATTTTGAAGAGTTTTTGAATGCTGTAAAAATACAAAATTTGAAAAGCTGTCATTTCGCCCTATTGTGCAAAGTACTAAAAACTAAAAATCAAAATTATTTTCTCGGACGAAATAGTTAGATTTCAAGTTTTACATTTTTGGAGTCAGGAAACATTGTAGTTTCACCCTGTCAAAGCGGTTTTCTCGGGTCAGCTCAAAGTAGTTTTTGGTCATTTTTTACAACAGTGGAGCACCATCACATGCTTTGCTGATCTTAAATAAGCGAGCCGTAAGTTATTATAAAAATAATCAAGTTTACAGACATTAATGATGTTTGTTTTGCTTGTGGATTGATAATTAAATGTTTACGGAAAATTTTATTTAAGATATATAACTTTGCATTAGCAACGTTGGCTTGTATACATCGTATCAACGTTTTATTCATATATATTGAATCAGTGTTGAGTTATATACATTGACTCAACCTGAATCCATAAACATTGAATCAACGTTGAGTTATTTACATTAGATCAACGTTGGGTTTGAACCGTAAAAAAAATCAAGTATTGCGATGGTTTTCCATACGTTGGCCCAATGTATCTGTGCAAGCTGTTTTAATTAAGCATTTTATCTATATTATTGTTAAAAACATGACATTGGATCAACGTTGGAATTGCATTAGAAAAAGCAGTTGACGTTCGCGATAGTTGTACATACATTGGCCCAATGTATGTGTGCTAGCTGGGACGGTGCGTTGATTCCTAGCTATTTTTGCCAAGATAAACAACTTTTCACTTCTTAATGTAAGCAAAAAAAACTCAAAGGTAAAATAATGTTTACAAACGATCATTATAAGCAATCATTACTGAACGATCATTAACGGGTGTACTCTACTATTTTTGGATACAGCAAATAAAATATCATCTGAAAAATGATAAAGAAAAAGAAGTTTAAAATGTTTATAAAAAAAAATTATTGTGCATAATGATTAATTACACATATTTAAATGAATAAAAATTTATATGCAAAAGTTATTAGTACAAATAAATAATATTTATAAAATGTTACAAATTAATAATTTAAAAAAAAAAAAATCTTTAGGAATAACTTCTTATGATCCACATACAATTTTGGAAACAAAAAATAGTTTCTTTGAAACACAGAGGTTTTAAAAATGCAGCAAAAGTGCTCATGTTACCTAAACCACTGGGTAATATAAGCACTATAGGTATTTGATAATTTTTCTTCTATAAAGAAGAAAAATTATCAAATACCCCAAAAATAATAAGCAAAAACAATGCAACTAGTATTATTCGTATCTGAGGAAAGTCTAGATTAAAAAAAAATTAATCTGCAAAAAAAAAAAAAAGGAATTACTTTAATATCTTATAGAATAACATAATATCTTTATAAACATAAATTTTAAAAGTAAAACTTAAGTTGCTATTACGCCACACAAAAACAGATCTTTAATTACTTGTTCAATAACATAGCAGCAGTTTTTCATAACATAATAACATAAAATGTTTATTGACGTAACAAAAGATAAACAAAAAGTACAAAACTCAAGATGTTTTATAACAAGTATTTGTTTAATAATACAACATAGAAATTCTCTTTCTATACATATAAATGTTAAGTTTAACATTTTATATGTAGCTATAAGGTAAAAAGATATATTTCAGTTTTAATTTTCTAGTACATTTTTAACAGAACCAACTCCTGTTATGACTACATTGGTATCATGGAAATTCAGGCTTAATGTAAAAGTTTTATATATCATGCAAAATGATTTATCCATACTTTTTTTATTATATAAATCATTATTAGTTGAAACAGCCCAGAATAGAAACCAAGCTAAAGAGGGTAAGCCAATAAAGACAAAGTAGATAGTAAAAAATTACCTAATAGTAATATTAATATAAGCAATGCTTACAGAGCATTTTTCTTTAGTAAACATAAACTGCTATCAATGAAACATTCAAAACTTTTTTTTACTGTGTATACTTAACTTTGTTGAAGTTTTTTATTGAATTCATTTTTTGTTTCAGTATCTTCAAGTAAAGACCTATGTGGTAAACTGGTAACTATGATATGGTAAACTGGTAACTATGATATGGTAAACTGGTAACTATGATATGGTAAACTGGTAACTATGATATGGTAAACTGGTAACTATGATATGGTAAACTGGTAACTAGTAGCATGTTGAACAAATTTTCTTTCTTTTTTTTATGTTTTATTGACAGATTCAGATTCATCAAGCAACTACACAAATGCTTTTATATTAGACTTTTCTAATATAAGGAATTTGTTAAATAAGTTGATCCAGTAGTTTGTTGATCTTCTCTGTGACCCACTGATGCTAATTGAGTACAATCAATTTTGCCTTGTCTTTAGTCTTGTCTTATTCAACAGACATGCTGTGTGCTACCTAATAGGTTTGCTTTTAAAAGTATTTTGCTCTGTTCTATAAGTATTAAGAAAAAACTATTTTGGTAAAATATTTTTTGTACTATTCTCAACTAGACTTATATTCATCAATAAGTTTTACGTTTCATAGTATTATCTCTCAGCATTCAAAAATTATGACCGTATAAAATTTGTAATCCCCTCAAATTGAGTGGGGTTTAAACTTTATACGGTCATAATTTTTGAACGCTGAGAGATAATACTATGAAACTTAAAATTTATCGATGAATATAGGTCTAGTTAAGAATAGTATAAATAACATTTTATTAGCTTGTTGCTCTCACGTTTGAGGTGGTTGGTGGTGGTTTTCGTGGGGAATTGGGGTTGACAAAATCCAATCATCGCAATTTTTTGCAAAGCATCATTATTTGACATAAGTATAAAATACAAATGTTTGGAGTTTGCTCCATGTCTAGAATCTCATACACCAAAAAATGCTGGATTCGTCACTGAAGAGAATATTTAGTATTCGTATTTATGTCTGCAAAAAGTTTTTATGTAAAAAGAAGAGTTTAGTTTAGTAAAGAATTTAAATTAGCTTGTTTACGAGGAAAAAAGTTTTTAATTTCTTGTTGTGTTGAAAGTGAGAAAACTACATCACCTAGTACTTTCAGTTTTGATGTCGTCTATATAACTTTAAAAAAATCCCGCTTTCAATTAGGAAATTTTACTTTAAATGTGTTAAATATGTTTTGTTTATTTAAATAACGCCCATAAAATGGAAAAACAGTAGTTTAATTGTAAAAAATAGTCGTTTCAAACACCCTAATATTAATGCTCTAGGCTAAAACAACAGAGAGCACTACACAATGAAATTCTACAGGCCTTAAACAAATTATGATATTATGATAAGTGCTTTGCAGCTACGTTACTAAAGTGTCCAGAATAAGAAGAAGTCAGTAAAAAGTCAAAGATTTCAATTAACCTAAGGAGGCCAATGGGCTCTTGATGTACTATTGTATGATTTATTTCATCACCTAGATTATTATATATATATATATATATATATATATATATATATATATATATATATATATATATATATATGTTAATAAAGTTTAACTTTATTGAACATCTTTTGTTTTTATTCACAATATCACAATTCACAATATAATTGTATGATTTATTTCATCACCTAGATTATTATTATTATTTTATATATATATATATATATATATATATATATATATATATATATATATATATATATATATAAGATGCTAATAAAGTTTAACTTTATTGAACATCTTTTGTTTTTGTTCACAATATCAAAGAAATTAAGTACACAATGTAAATAAAAATCACGAAAATATCTTGACAGCTCATGACCACGCCTACCAGTACGATTATAACCACTTCTGGAGACCAAATATATTTGGTCATATATATGGCCAGATTTGATTTTCCTGATATCAATTACCTATATTTAGACATACAACAAGTAATCTAATTGAAAACTATTGGGATATTCTAGTCCCACTCTTGAAAACCCCAAAAATGATCGCCTGAGCGGTTATGACCACTCTTAAAGACCAAATATGCCGAGTTTCAAATTCCCTGACCGCAGTTACCTATATTTAGACATACAACATGTCCAATCTTATTGAAAAACAGCGGGACATATTAGGACCACCCGTGACTGTATTAAAATGCTATTTGAGCAGTGATGACCACTTTTAAAGACTAAATATGCCCAAATTTGAATTCCTTGACAGCAGTTACTTATATTTAGATATACAACATGTCCCATCTAAATTAAAAACCATCGTGAAACCTCATAACCACCCTTGACAACCCCTAAAATAACTACTTTTGTGGTCATGACCACTCCAAAATTGAATAGGAGCTCAAAAATTAAATCCCTGGCCCCAAAACCTCTATAAACATGTATTATATGGCTATCTTTATTCATAAATAGTTTTGCCATTTTTAGACAATTTTGGTCCACGTGCTCTTTCTATCATCACTTCAGTCAACATTTTCAGTTGTTTTTAATTAGTTGAGCGCTTTTTTACAACCTTTCGAAAGGATTTTTCATGTCTATTGTTTTTTTTATATCATACATGGATTTCATTATTTATATAATACATTTTTGTAGTATTTTTTTATCTTTGATATTTTTTTGAAGGCTTTTCAAAATGTCATTTAAATCTTTTTAATATTCGAAGTTTATATTTTGCAATAAATATCTTTCATTAACGTGTCTAAAGAATGTAAATGTTTTTTATTAATTAATTTATTTATTCAGTCAATAATAACTATTATTTACAAATTTATTGAAATCATGCACAGTAAAAACAGTTCGTGGTAAGAATTTATCTAAAATGCATATTTTAATGATTAACAGAGAGAGGCAGACAAGGACCCCTCTTTTCTCACAACATTTGCAATTACAGCTGCGCCAGCCAAATTGAATAGCGTGAATAAACTGTACTATTAAAATCTACATCTAAAACAGTTGAGTGATGGTAGTTTACTGTAATAGTTAAAAATAAACTCCAATTTTTAACTACTCAATTAGTAAAAAAATTACGACTTTCATAATGTTTCAAACTTTTTTCGACGTCTAGTTCAAAGACCTGGCTCCTTATTCTTAAACTATACTTAGATCTTCGATACGCTGGTGTGGTTTGTGGCGTCACAAAAATGATTGAATTAATTCCATTATTTTATAAAGCTGTGTAAGGTCTATACGCGAGTGGCGTTTTTCAAGGGTAGTCAAATTAAGCCGTGTTAAACGTTCCTCGTATTTTTGGTGACTTATTGACTTAATGCATTTTGTGGTTCAATATTGAATTTTTTCGATTGTATTTATGTTTCCTATGAAATGAGGAGACCACGCTGGCGGCAAATTCTAATAATGATCAGATATGAGTAGTATATAGAAAACGTCAAAGAGTTAAACCACGACTTCTGAATCCTTTTTTAAATTTCCCTATTTCTTTTTTATAATCCCCAAATTGCATTCTTTTGCTGTGGGTTTGAGTTGTTTGCAATGACCATTTTGTGATTCCATTGTGTATATACGGTTTGGCTTTTTTTTTTTTTTTTGCACTTTGCATTTTTCAATGTTAAATGGCATAAGCCATTTTTTAGACTAATTAAAGCTGTGTGAAAATCATTTTGAAGACATTTTTAATGTCTTTAAAATTTTAATGTCAAAATTAAAAGTTTAATGTTTTTGACTTGATAATACCTATGATCTTGCTGTCGTCTGCATACATTTTTATATGACTCAAAATTAAGTCCGGTAAATCGTTAATGTAGAACACAAAAAGGAGCGGACCTAAAACCGAGCGCTGAAAAAGAGCGGACCTTAAACCAAACTCTGAGGTACTCCGCTAAACTCTTTCCTCCATGGCGATAATGTATTATCTATTTTAACACGTTGTTCTCTATTTGTCAACTAATTTTTTATCCAGTTATGAAGTTGACCGTATGAATGCCATATGCTTTCAGTTTATATAAGAGCATTTCGTGCGGTACCTTATCGAACGCTTTTGAAAAGTCTGTATAAATTACGTCTGCTGTAAAACCCTGGTTGATGGCATCTGTAACAATATCCCGTGATTCTAATAGGTCGTGCACCCCTTGTGTTTGACAAAGGCATACTATAGGATTTCTATAAACTTTTGAAACATATAGTCTATAGAAGTTGTATAAAATTCTATAAAATTTCTATAGAACGTCTATTAATTTCTATAGACATTGCTATAAAACTTTATTTTCTATAGAATAAAAAGTAGAAAAAAAAGTTCTATCGGAATTTCTATAGAAATTAACAGAGATTCTATAGAAATTTTATAGAATTCTATAGAATTTCTATAGACCATATGTTCCAAACTTTTATACAAATTTTATAAATTTTTTTTCCTGTGTGAGCTGGAGTAATAAGTTTGTTTTTGAAACAATACTGCATAATACAATTGTGAATTAAACCTTTTAACACCTTACAAGGTACCGAGGTTTTGGAAACTGACCGGTAGTTGCTTGCCTTTAACTTACTTCTTTTTTTGAATATAGGTGTTACTTCTGCTTTTCTCCATTGATTTGGAACAAAGGATGTTAAAATAGAAGACTTAAATAACATGGTTGAAGGAACAGAAAAAGCTTCTACGCAGTTTTTTAAGACTATAGAATGGACTATATCTGGATCTGTTGCTTTTGAAGGATCAAGTTTCAGCCATCTGTTTTTGACTATTTCATAAGTGATAAAATCAACTCCTTTATCGCAAGTGGCTGGAGATTGGTTTAAAAAATTAGGTAGCGGTCCTTGCGGCTCTAATTCAAATACAGTATGAAAATACTCACTGAATGTCTACATATGTTAAATATGTTATCGGCCACCGATCCATTGCTGTCTTCAAGTAAATGGATTTTATCGTGAACTTTGATATTGATTTTGACATGAGAATTCAGTTCTTTTGGGTTATGTTTAGACATAGAAGTTAGTGCATCTTCGTAGTCAAGTTTTGCTTTTTCACCACTTCTGTGACGGTTTTTGCTGCTTTGATATATTCTGCTCTAATAAGTTGGTGTGATCCTGGTCCTGCTGACACATATTTACGCCAGAGTTTCCTCTTTTTTTTTACAGCTTTCATAACCTCAACGGTCACAGAGCACCGTAAAAGTGCATTTAACAGGAAAGTTTACGCCTACTTTCTTACCGTGACGCGAGAATACGTCCTAGGGCTCGTTTCGAACCTGGAATCTCCGGCCTATAAAGCAAGCGCTCTAACCGATGCGCCACGGCCAACCCCAAAGGTTCAGCTTGAGTTAAGAAAATTAATTTGTCTGGCTTGTTGGTTATAATCTAATCTTTAAGTAATTGTTCAGTTGCTTTAAGTTTGCATTTTTTGAGTTCTTCAAGTTTACTTAAAATGTTTACTTAAAATTCTCCTAATACAATTTCTATTTTATTTGGCCTAAATATTAACTTTTTGTAATCAAAATAAGAATTACAACCATTAAGAATATTAGTTATATTGATGAGGTTTAGGTGATTTGCAACTATGGATTTCCTTTAAATGTTAACAAATTTCTTTTATGATAGTATGAATCAGTTTTTATTTCAAACAAACTTTCAACTTTAGAGTAGTAACTTTATTTGATATAAAACTTTTTTCTAAAAGTTTTGCTTTTAGAAAAAATTTCTGATCCTAACTTTCTCGCTACATTACACAGATTACGTCATTTTCTTCAAAAGATTACCGATTGATGGTTTCTATATTATAACGGTTTTGAAAGTAGACTATTTTTAGGTACATCTTTTAAACATGACAAAATTACACGTTTAACACACGTTTCGACGTTTTAGATTAGCTCCATTTACTTTTTTGTTAGATGCCCTTTTTTTTGCTTGTCTTTTTCGCATGCGTTGTAAAATTCATTATATTTGTCATAAAATGTAATATTTAATTGCAAAAAGTTAAGTAGAAGCAGAGAAGAAGGATCTGAAGCCCCTTAAAGCAACCCTGAACAATACCTTTGCCTCGTATTTATATAAACTAAAGTTTATGAATTATAGTTAAATTATTATATTTTTATATAATATAATGTTTATAATAATAGTAATAATTTATAATATGTTTATAAAAAATTTTATCAAGTTTTAAACTATAAATTATAAGAAGTATGCAAATATAGTAATAAAAAGTTTTAAATGCAGCAAAGGAATTCAATATCACGTAAACCAATATAAAAAAGTATATTTTGCTATTTTGTTTATTGAGTATTTTTGAACTCTTAATATTACCATTAATAAAACTATTAATAAATATAATTGTTTGGGTAAAATATGAAATTTTAAGTTTTTAAAGCCTGTCAAATTCATTGGAAATTTTAGTAAATTCTGCTATTTTTACTTTGAATCTTCCTCTTGTATTTTCTTTTGCTTTAAAGAAAACGATGTATAATTTTGGAGCATACATGATAAGAAAAAAACATATAACAGAAATGAATGACACAAAGCACAAAATTTCAGGTTTTTGCTGTTCACCATTCGCACTCAAGTACAAAGGAATAAATATCAGCCACGACAATAAAAATACAAACATCGCTAAGCTAGTTAATCGAGCTTCATTGTATATTTCTGGGATGTTCCTTGCTTTGAAAGCATATACTCCACACACGAGTGCTATTAGTGATACATAACCAATCATTAAAAATAAAATAGAATCATAGTATCCGCCACAGTAATAAACAACTAAAATTTTGTCATTTTCAAGTGTTTTCTGAGTATAACTTACTTGGACTGGAAATGAAAAGAAAGAAACTAGGCTTAATACAATACCTATAAATGTTAAAGCGGCAACAGTTAGAAACTGTACTTTATTTGTTTTTAAAATGCTACATTTTGTTAATCGACCTGATTTACTCTTTTTGAATATCCTCAATAGTCTGTCGGCTTTTGTAAAATTTACAGATATAGCAATAGAATTAAAGCATACAAAGTAAAATAGTTGACCACCGCATTTATACACCTCAGTCTCTTTGTGAATATAAACTAATGGAAGCAATAAAATGAACAAGATACTTACAAGCTGTAATAAAGTTAAGTTACGGTTTGAAGCTTTAACGACAAATGTGTCTTTGTATTTATAAAACGTCCATATAGCTAATAAAACAAAAATAAATCCAATAGTTGAAAATGTTATTAACAAGACACCTTCTTTGCTGTTTGCTTTCATGTACAAATTTTCAGGTTGAATGCAAACTGTCCTATTAATATTTGATCTTTTATTTTCAGTACAAGGAGTACAATTACTTTTTCCGTATTTAGGTTGTATACTGTCATTTGCACATTTTACACACTTCCAACAACATGAACTCTGAAATGAAAATGCAAAAAAACCAGGTTTGCATATTTCTTTGCAAGATGAGACAGGTGCTTTTAATGAGCCCCCAGCATAATCAATTTCGCTATCAGAAGTTAAAACTATACCTCTTGATTTATCATTCCAGGAACCAATAACCTGCCATTTTAACTTCCTATTTTTAATTTGTTTTAGGTTTGTGATAGAATAACTCGCAACTACTGGATTTCCTTGTTCGTCGTACGACACAGTTAGATTATTTAAACCTGTAAAGCTAACATTTTTAACATAAGGGAAAAGTAATTTAGGTTTAATAGGTTCTGTGTTGTTTAACTTCTGATACGATTGTATACCAATTATAATTGACTTTACTGCATGGATTACTTCTGCATATTTGCTTTTAGGAAGCTCGCTTAAATTTATACTTGAGCAGTTAATCGTACTACCTTTATCGCAACTCTTTTCTCTCCAATACTCTTGAATCCAAGGATTTCTGTTCACAGTATTTGGTGTTATAGATTTTAACATGGTTTCAAAGGGTTCATACAACACTTGAGATGGAACTATTCCAAACATTCCTCTAACAACATTGGGATCAATGTCATAAATATTTTCACTCATTCCATAGGTCTCTGTTGCTATCCATGTTTTATTGTGTAAACGCAGTGACTCAGCTTTTTTTAGGACTCTTATAGCTTCTGGTCTCTGACACCACAAGACAATGACATTTGCATTTTCTTCTTGAATGATTTTCTCAATAACTTTTATAGTTAATAGATCGCTGACATCACTTTTTACATCATATATTTCTTGAACTGCAATACACACCTCTACTTCTTTTAATATTTGTAAGAGTTCACTAAATCCAACTCTGCCGTATTCATCATCGCACGCAATTAAACTAACATATGTCCATTTATTGTGAATTATTAAGTCAACAATTAATAATGCTTGCATATTGTCCGGAGGTATTGTACGTAGAAATGAAGGATAAGCTTGTTTAGCGTTAAAATCAGTTGAAGTTGCAGAGTAGCTTATTTGAGTAGTTACTGTTGAGGATAATATTGCAGCTACTTTTGCTGATGTTGCAGAAGCTGCATCGCCAACTACAGCAACAACCTTTGAAATGCTTGAATTGCACGGACACTTGCCATCAGGTGGAAATCCCTGCGTAAGTTCTAGAGCAGATTTCATTGCTTTTTTGATGTCATTACAGCTATCGTGTATGCGATATCCCACTTTAGTTTTCTGTAAAAAAGATGAACTGTGATTAATTTCATTTATTGCAAAAATCATTGCTTCAACCCATAAAAGCCCTGGCTTATTTAATACATATTTTTTGTTTTCTTGATCCCAAAAATGTATAGGAAAAATTCCACCTATTATCACGGTTGTATTTTCTGTATCGTAAAGTTCTTTTGATTCATTGTAACACCCAATCCAGTCCCAGTCGGCGGAGGATTTAGTAATTAACAGTAGCAATGAAAAGATAATATTGTAGTTCCGACACATTTTAACTAGGTTGTTTTGTACGAGTAGTTTCTTGCATATGTATAAATAAATTTAAGAATAGTTTGTTATGTAAATTAATGCTATTAAAAACCGCAACATAAATAGTATATAAAAAACAATAACTATAACTTCATTTTTTAAATAATTAAATTTTTCTCGGAAAAATTAGAAACATAAAAATTATGAATAATGAACGTAATATCAAAGCCAAAAGAATAAAAAACTCGTGCTAATTTGTTTATTATTTTTATTGTCTAACTAACTTGTTTATTGTTTTTATCATTTTTAATGCGTTAAGCTCTACTCAATCGTTTGAATGGCTTAATAAAATAAAATTATCGTTATTTACACGTTTGGCTCAATAAAAATAAATACCAATATTTTCGCTTATTATTGATACACATGGTACAACAAAACATAAAATATTTATCTTTATTTTTGAAAGGTCTATTAAGCATAAAAATCATATTAATTAAGTAAAACACTTTTTAGTTTAAAAACATTCTGGCTCTCATTGTTATTGCGTAGTATTATAGTAACTATAGTTACAATAAAATATTTTGGATTCATTGTACAATTAATGACATTTGTTGCAAACTTCGGCACAAATATTTTTTGATAATGAAGTACGTTAAGTTATCGTATATGTTTATATATATAATGGAAAAAGGTATGCCAAGCAAAAAAAACAATAATTGAATTTTTAAAATTTGCAAAAAGATTTATTTCTATAAAATAAATATATATCATATAAATGATAATATACACTTGAAGCCCTTCACTATTTTCATCAGTAGTGCTATGTTTAATGCTTTTATGGAGATTTATATAACTGTAGAAAGTTAGATAATAGAAATATTTAATTGCTATATTGTAACTATGATTTACCATTGTAACATTTTTTAAAAGAAAGTCTCAATTAAATGTGTTACGTTTTTGTTTATGTAAATGACTTTCATATGACAGCAAATACTTTTCACTTTTTAATTCAAGGAAAACAAAGAGTTGGAAAAACGTATGCGTGTGTGCGTGTGCGTGTGTGTGTGTACGCGCGCGCGCGTGTGTGTGTTAGTGTGTTTGTTAGTGTGTAAAGACAGTTAATCAGAGAGAATCATTTTTTAGTGATTAACCAATTTGTTCGTATCTGCCTTCTTGCATTCTATATTTTATATACTTTCCTTATAATTATTATTCCTTATATATAATTATAAACTATATAATTATATTTTATATACTTTCCTTTAATTTGAATTCAAATTTGTTGGAAGAAAAATCTTATATTGAAAACCTTGATCGTCATTTTTGATGTAGCAGTTTTTGTTGGGATAGAGATATTTAAAAATATATGAATTTTTTTCTCTCCGATAGGGCTTAATTATTTATGCCTTGAAGTGGCGAGTGGTTTCAATAAATAGAGCAATAACTACATCCTGCGCTAACAAATTATAGTCAACGAATGATTTAAACTCTATTGGCAAGGGATCTTTAGGTGAGGATATCTGAAATTTTAAATGTACCACTGACATTTTTATCAACGCTAAGTAAAATTAGAAGTAAAAGTAATTAATTATGTTAATGTGAATTGAAAGCAAAAAAAAAGGAATTGTTTGAAGAACAAATACTAAAATAGAATTGAATATCAGCTTCTGAATTGGAAATAGGAATAAAATTGTGAATTATTACCTAACAAAAGTTATTGAATATTAAAAAAATGTTAAATATAATGTACATTTATAACTTTGTTCGACAATTTATTTATAAATTTTAATTACTTGCTCTTATGTTGGCGCCCATGACTGACCACAAAGCTGGCTGCGTGCTCTTTGACATGTTTGCGATGGTTTGATTTTCCTTTATGTTTGACCTATGTATGACCCGTCAACATTACTTTAAACTATTTGTCCCAAAATAATTTAAATGCCTAAAGATTCAGAAGAAAAAACTTATCAATAACAAAATAACGAGTTTACAAATGTTATTGGCTTGTAGGACAGTTCTACATGAAAGTTCCCTATTTACTATAAAAATTTACAAATCTACATGTCTAATACAGGACAAGAAGAACGAGTACGCGTGTGACGCACTACTTGCCGTAAAAAATTCCGATAACTTAGTCGCGCCTCTTTAAAGATTACATAAAGATACGCAAAAAATTTTAAATGGAAATAGAGAAAATATGAAATGCAGGTACACAATTTTTGAAATGTAAAATTGATAAAATCGATTGTACATCTTCCTGAAATATTCGAGTACCAAAGATCCAGACAATAAGAGAATGCTTTGAACGCCGAATTACCACGGGCCAACGGAACCAAGTGAACATAATCAAGTAAAAAAATGACTAGAGATGAGAGTTTTTATAAAGCTAAACAAGTCTATATAATTGAAATTCAATAACATATTTTCTTTAAGTTACAAAAAAATCTATTGGCTGTTTTATAACAATTTGTTTACTTACATTACCTAATATTATTTTAAAAAATTGTTTTAACATTGTTGAAAGTTTTATAATAATAAGTTGAGATACTGTCAAAAATTGATTAAAATATGATAAAAATAATATTTGAATTAAGAACTGAAATAAAAAGTAAATTTATTTAAAATGCAAATTTTAATAAATTTTAAGTAGGTAAAAATAAAAAACAAAGAAAAAAACGAAACAAATAAAAACAAAATTAAAAAATAAAACTTCGAAAACGAAGAACTTTGAACATTGTTTATATGTCGTGCATTTATGTATATATAATGTATAATATGTATAAATGATTAATTGTATTTATTTTTTTGCATTTTTCTTTCCAACTTTTGAATTCATAAGTACTGAACTGAAAATAATTTTAAATATTTGAAGATTAAAAACAGAAATAAATAAAGAAAAAAAATTAAACCAATTCTTCAAGAACTGAATAAAAACTGAATTGAGATTATATTGAAATTAAATATCACTGGTGAGTTCTAAGTTTTTGGATACCGATTTACAATGCTTTTTAATAATCGAGTTAAACTTCTTTTTAGTTAAGTCCTATATTTTTCAAATGTAAGGAAGTTTTATTTATAGAGGGTCTTTTGATTTAGTTTGATTATTAATAGAGATTTTGCTGTTTTGTTGCTTTTCATTCAGAAATTGATGCTTTTATTTTTTCTCAATTATATCAATTGGAGACATAGTTTAATTTTGTACACTTTAGAAAATAAAGAAGAATGAAAAATTTTTTTTTGGATAAATACAAATATATATATATATATATATATATATATATATATATATATATATATATATATATATATATATATATATATATATATATATATATTATATATATATATATATATATATATATATATATATATATATATATATATATATATATAAATTAGTAAAAACACTTATCTAATTTTTACATGTCTTCAACAACTTGTTCCGAAATCCCTTCTCGAACAGTCGGCAACATTATATTAAAGCATAATTTGAACGGGACCATATCTAATATAGAAGGAGGAGGCTGTAAAAACAAATGATCTGCTACCATTGATAGAAGCATTATTTTACTTCAAAGTCAAGCAAAACAGAATTAAAGCTGCTCAAAAGGTTGCAGACAAAGTTAAAAACGACCACAAAATCATGATTTCAGCTCAAACTATCCAAAATAGAATCCAAAAGCAAGAAATTCAAGGTAGAATATGTTGCAAAAAAACTTTTTGACTCTAAGACATATGAAACAAAGATTATTATTTGCAAAAAAGTATGTTGATCAGACTATTGAGTATTGGAAGAAAGTAATTTGGGGTGATGAATCCAAATTTAACCTGATCTCATTGAATGGACAGCAAAAAGTTAGGCGAAAACAAGGCGAGGCATACATATTGAGTTGCATGAGAGGAACAGTAAAACACTGTGGTAGAAATGTCATTGTGTGGGGATCAATGGCGTGGTAAGTAGCTGGAAAATTGACTTTCATTGAATCAACAATGAACGCCAAGTCGTATATAGACATTTTAAAGCAAAATTTGAAGCCCTCAAAGTTTGAATCTCGTAAGTTTATGTTCGGAAATAACTTCCTCTTTCAACAAGTCAATGATCCAAAACATTCTGCCATAGCAACAAAGAAATAATTTCTAAAGAATTGTATTAATGTGATGGAATGGCCTGCCCAGCGCTCTGATATTAATCCGATTTAGCATTAGTGATACATTCTAGACCGGAAAACTTGAGATTGAGCTTACAGAAACCAAAATGATCTAAAAGCAGCCATAGTTGAAGCATGGGAGAAAATAACTCCAGAAGAAACCATATCTCTAGTCGGCTGTGAAGAAAGGAGATGCTGTCTCCACAAACACTTTATAAGTATCAATACATTATTTATATATACTTTTTTGTTTGATTTTTTGTTTTTGTTTTAAAATGGATGATAATTTAGTAAATAAACTTTGTGATAAAATTGTCAGTATTTGTGATAATGACTCAGTCAGTATATATTTCAATCTAAAATCATTAGAAAGCAAATACTATTGAATTTCTGATTCTAAACTTTATCTTCAACAAAATAAAAATACATTTTCAATTTTAAATAATAATATTCGAAGTATAAATAAAAATTTTGAAAAGTCACGGTTTTAAAATAATTTGTCTTACAGAGACCTGGTGTAAAAATGACAAACATAATTTGAAATTTAAAGTAACAAATTACGTATAAAAATTACTTGTCGAACAGAAAACAATACGTTCAATGTGATAATATAGAAAAACCAAAAATGCTATAATTTGTGGAGTTCCATAGAGTTCTATATTAGCACCTTTACTTTTCTTACTTTACATTAATGATTTATCTTCATCATCAAAATTATTAAATTTCATTATATTTGCAGATAACACTAATCTTTTTTATTCTCATAAAAATAATAAAACACTTTTTAAAGTAGTCAATGAAGAACTAAATAAAGTAAATGAATGGTTTATATGCAACAAACTGTCATTAAATATTCAAAAAAAAAAATTTCTCTTTTCCACAAACCCGTCTACCGGTTTATATGCAACAAACTGTCTTTAAATATTCAAAAAAAATACCACTTATTTTATTCAATCTCCAAATTAATAAAAATTAATTCCGGTAATTTTTTAGGAGTGAATTTTGTTAAAAATCTATCATGGAAACAGCATATAAACTCTATTTAAAAAAATCTCAAAAAACATTGACATGACCAATCGAGCAAAGCCATTTTTAAATTTTAGGTCCTTAAAAAATTTATATTTTTCTTTTATACATATTTATTTAACTTACGGCAATATTGTATGAGCAAGTATTAATCACACCTAATGGTATTATGAATAATACGTTACCAACAGAATAAAATACTCTGGAAATTGATGGTAGTCATAGGCTACTGTAAACAATAAAGGGTTAAAGAATAATCTATAAAACCTTCGTTTTTTAGTATTAAAAAAAAATTGATAATAATAACTAAGTTTACATGAAAAATATAAAAGATTAATTCAAGATGTTAGGATTTTGTCTGAATAGTCTTTTTCAATAAACTATCGGGAAAGCCATATTCAGATTAATTTTTTTTAAGTCTTAAAATATTTTTTCCTGTAATGTAAACCATGGTTAGCTATCATACCATTTGAGATGTGCGTTGCTAACTTATCTTTTATATTAATCTGGTATTCAAACTTATCTTTAATATTATTCTGGATATTTTGTCTTTTGAACTGGTTGTCTTTAAGCTGAAAAAAACGTTTTAATGGACAACGCATTAAAAGACTTCTAACGTGTACCTGTTCTAAATTAGGTGTAAATGGTGTACCAGTTTTAAATTAGATGTAACATACTTTCTGCTTCCATCATTTTGTTTATAATTTGTGAGCATACTTAAACTAAGAACTGAAATATTTTCACAATTGTATCAATTTAATAGTATTATTCAAGCATAAATACGGCTTTGGTGTTGCAATGCTTATTCAAAATTTTATGATTACAACAGATAAGTACAAAAGGTACAAAAATTTATCATTACAACAGATAAGTATAAAAGATACAAAATTTTATCATTACAACAGATAAGTACAAAAGATACAAAATTTTATCATTGCAACAGATAAGTACAAAAGATACAAAATTTTATCATTACAACAGATAAGTACAAAAGATACAAAATTTTATCATTACAACAGATAAGTACAAAAGATACAAAATTTTATCATTACAACAGATAAGTACAAAAGATACAAAATTTTATCATTACAACAGATAAGTACAAAAGATACAAAATTTTATCATTACAACAGATAAGTACAAAAGATACAAAATTTTATCATTACAACAGATAAGTTACCATAATATAGTTTTACCATAATATAGTTATATTAGATGGAATTAAACACTGATAATTTAAAAGTAATTGAATGCATATTTATGTGAAATACCTTCACTAGGTACTTATATGGATGCAAGAGTTTGTACAAATAAAATAATACGGATTTTAGGTGCTCGTACTGAAGCGCTCTTTATTAGAATTTCATAAATAGTTTCAAGTTTTAAATAAGTTAAACTAAATAACTAAATAATAAAACAAAACAAGTAACAAAAATAGTAACAAAAAGGTTAACCTTGGCATATCTAAGGGTAATAACACTAAACTATTTTTAAACAAAAAAATGCTACTTGGTCCAAAATTACCTCCAGAGCGAATGCTGCATACTTCCTTTTTTCCTCATCTAAAGGAAAATCTTTGCAATTTTCAAAATTGCAAGTTTGAAAAGTTTTTTTTCAAAACAAAATGACGTCTTTGATTTTCTTACTATTTTTCAAAATTGTTTAAAACAACAATTGCCATTGCAATTACTTGTAATTATGCTAGAAATGTTTAACTGTTTAAAACAACAATTGCCATTGCAATTATTTGTAATTATGTTAGAAATGTTTAACTGTTTAAAACAACAATTGCCATTGCAATTATTTGTAATTATGTTAGAGCAACTTTTTTTAGGCAATTAGTTAATTCGAATAAAGTACATTTACACTATCAAAACAAACATATTCTGCACTTATCACAAATCTCTTTTCTCAAGAAATCTTTGTTGGGATGAGTATTTGATGATGATTTAGATAACGATTTGAAGATAATTAGGATCAGCTTGTATTTGATTTATGTGCTACTATCATGACTTTAAAGTGAATCATTAGAGCGTAGATTATAGAAAATACAGACAGATAAACAGAGGTAGATTTTCAATAATTTTATCGTAAGGTTAAGAAGTTAAGGTAGGGTTAGCTATAAGTTCAATGTTCAGAAATTGTTATAGAATATCAGTTTTTAGTTAAAGAGAAAGTGAACTTTTGAGTGAAAGACTTAAGTAACAACCCTAAAGAACAACCCTATAGAACAGTCTTAAAGAATTACCCTAATTAAACAATTAATGTCAACTAATAACAATACTAAATTTAAATTCAAACAGGTTTCTTGCTGAATAAAATTTCTCATCTGAAACAGGTTGAAGCAACCACTGCTTTTCATGTAGCAAAAAATAATAAAGAAAAAAAGTCAAATTGAGTTGAAGCATGTCAATGTTTGTTACTGATACAGGCAATATTTTTATTAGTTTTTAAATATGTATCTACCTTATACTACTTCAACAAGGTTTATTTTTACTTTAGTTAAAAATTTTGCATTTAGATGTATCGCACTTAAAAATAATGTTTGAAATTTAATTACTGTATAAAGTGGTAAGGCTTTTAAAGTGTGCATTATTTTCGATTTACACAAAGAATAGAGGTTTCTGTTTGCTTTTAAAATTATAACTATTGTCTTTTTCAACAATAAATAAAAGCTAATCAAAGCCAAAGCATAAAAAGATGCTGCTAAAAGTTATAAAAGTAAATAGAGAGAAAAAAAAAACTAAATGTATAATAATTAGGTAAAAACATAAAGACAGATAAAAACGTAAAAAAAAAAAAGTTCAAACCTTAACCTCAAAAAAATACTTGTATTATATATTTTTATAGCACAGGGAATTAACCCAGGGAATTAACAATGAAATTAAAAATGCATGTTTTTTTTTAATGCTTTTACTTCTTTTTATCTATTATTTTTCATCCTAATGTTAACACAAACCACAAGAACGTTTTCTCAAACTCGTCCAGTAGAAAAATTTTTTATCCAGTAGAAATTAACTATTAGTAACGTTTAGGCTTTTCTTTTGAGACTTTTCTAACAGAAAAATGCTGATTTTGTGAAAACGAGCAAAATGTTTATCACTACTAAGAATGTTGATGGGTCGGGTCTGGGTTAGTTATTTACGGACCTGACTTGTGAAAATGATACTTACATTCACATCTTGTTTTATTTTTTTTTTACCTGAATTATTACTAAGATTGATTTCATTGTAATACATCATATCAGGAGGTATATTAGTTACTTCACTTGATAAATTTTTAAAGCAATCATCAATCACAACTATTCTCATTTCTACTTTCTTGCACTTGTGGTTAAATCTTACAAATCTTAATGTTACTTAGTGTTACTTACAAATCTAAGTTTTACTTGTCAACCTTAGTGTTAGGTATGCATGCTTTTGTATATTTTTTAAAAGCTTAAAACCAATTTTCATCTAAAAAATCATATTATTGAACTGATTGTTTTAGATTAAATATCTTTTTAAGATAAAAATTTTATTGCATTAGCCTTAAACATATATTTTTCTGTAGATAATGGTATTGTCGGACACCATACTACACCTTACAAAAAAAGGAATGGAAAATGAAAGAAGTTATTTTGACTTATAAAAAATTTATAATAAAAAAAAATAGATCAAAAGATTTAAAACAACGACAAAATCAACAACAAATATATAAGTATATATATATATATATATATATATGTATATATATATGTATATATATATGTATATATATATATGTATATATATATATATGTATATATATGTATATATATATATGTATATATATATATATATATATGCATATATATATATATATATATATATATACATATATATAAATATATATATATATATATATGTATATATATATATGTATATATATATATATATATACATATATATATATATATATATATATATGTGTATATATATATATATATGTATATTATGTATATATATATATATATAATATATATATATATATATATATATATATATATATATATATATATATATATATATATATATATATATATATATATATATGTATGTTTTTTTTTTTA
Source organism: Hydra vulgaris (assembly GCF_038396675.1). Lineage (NCBI taxonomy): Eukaryota > Metazoa > Cnidaria > Hydrozoa > Anthoathecata > Hydridae > Hydra > Hydra vulgaris. Next base: position 60,989,583 of record NC_088922.1, on the reverse strand, counting down.
AATTTTCTTTTGCTGTAAATTCATGGCCAGTTTTATTTTTTATCAAGAAATAGTTCTCTCTTTTATTGTCTGCGTAATTGGTCCTCTTCCATATTGGATGAAAGACCTAATAATTCAGTAGCTTCTATTTCAATTTTTTCAAAGTCTTGTCTGAAGTTATCGATAAAGGCTTCCAAAGACAAAGTAATTTGGATTCCTTCTTTAAATCACATTCGTTTGATTAAAGTGATTACTCGTAGAAGTAGTGGCAAAATTGTGTTTCATATAACTGTCATTAAAACAAATTCGTACTTATCTATTTTTTTCCTAAAGTAACTTCGTTTTTAACAGATTGACTCAATTTTTCTTCTTTTGAATTGCAAATTTCGTTTAATGCTTCTTTTATGTTATTGTAACCAAGTTTCACAGCCAATACAGCATCTGCCCTTGCTGACCATTTTGTATTTGAAATCCTTTTAACTGTGAGGAAATGTTTATATATTTCTAATCTATTATTCATAATTTGCCAGCGACTGGTAGGAGATGAAAAAAACGTAAATAGGTTTTTTACAATTATAAAAATTAAAATGCAGAATCACTTTCTTCTGCAGCGGAATTCAACTAAATTTAGAGAATGATCAGTACATAGAATAAAAACTGCATATGGGCTACGTTCTTTTATACGAGCTTTTAAACGTGAATATTTACAAAATTATTATTATTGACATATTAGCAGCATTGTCAAGTGTTTGTCTTCAACAAATCATAATACGCAACCCATATTTTATTAATATTTTCAATAGTTCTTGCTCCCAATATGACGAATTATGTTTATCTATGGGAATAAGTTCCAAAATTCTTTTCTCTATACTACCAAGTGAAGAAACATATCTTATAACAAATGTTAATTGATCATTATGTAAAATGTCGGGAGTCTAACTAACAATTATGCTGTAATATTTGGCGGTTTTTATTTTTATTTTTTTGGTTTGTTTTAATAACATAATTAATCATAACACCCCTTAGTTTTATTGGCCATAAGGCTATGTCATCTATTACTTCAGTTTTGAAGTCGAAACAGCTTTTTGACTTGTCCTGAGAACTTAAACGCTATTCTTAACCGCTTGAAACCAATTAGTTTTTCTTTTGTGTTTTCTGCATTAACTACTTTTTGAGAAATGGTTGCAATTGATGGCAATACAAAATTAGCTGATGTAGATGTTGAAAATCAATCATTAACACTCAAATATTTATGAATCGCATTTTTTTGGCTTTCAGCAACTTCACAATGTTTGTTAATTTGCTCCATTTCTCTGCGCCGCTTTGATATCTTTTCATGTTTGCTTGCTATAAAAGTATTTTGAAAAGCACAGCCTCGCTTTGAAAAATCTTTGTTTTCCTGTGGAAAAATTTATGAAAAAATGCACTGGAGTCTTAATACATAATACAGTCTTGTCACATGTAAAAAACTGTATTATTGCATAATTTATGCCATAATAAAGCGTTCGTTGTCACGGATGAGTGGAAAAATTTTTGAATGATAATTATTGACGTACGCCTTTACAAAGAAAATATAAATGGATACGCAGATAAATATAAAAAAAGAAAACTAAAAACATTTTACTTTTTGAAATCCAGAAAAAAATCAAAAGTGTTTGCAGTCTCTTCCTGTTTATCTCATAAGTTTTGTTTTTAAAATATAATACAAGTGTTATTAAACAATGTTTAAGAAAAAACTTTAGCACAATCGGCCTTTTTGGGGCCACTCATTAAGTTGGGACCCCCCACAAGCTTGGAGTCCTCGAGCAACTTAGTCCGTGTACATTTTAATCCCCCAGTATATATATATATATATATATATATATATATATATATATATATATATATATATATATATATATATATATATATATATATATATATATATTTATTTGAGAAAATGTACCAACCACAGTACGGCACTAACATGACGACTAGTAACTACTAGTACAGAAAATTGGTGCATATTAATAATACTTAGTATCATTGTCTAACCAAGTCAGTGCGTATTACAATCACGGATGCGTTTCGCCCTCTGGGGCTCATCATCATCTGGGGCTCAGCTCAAGGTGAGCTGGTGTGTTTACACACCTTCGGTATCACATCATCACGCTGATGAGCCCCAGAGGGCGAAACGCGTCCGTGATTGTGATACGCACTGACTTGGTTAGACAATGATACTACGTATTATATATATATTTATATATTTATGTATATATATTTACACATATGTAATATATATATATATATATATATATATATGATTAATTTATGTTTAGTCATATTGATATTGTTTTGTGGTTGACTATTTTTTATTATAATAGTTTTATTTAGATATCACTTTTTACTAAACCTGCATTTTTTTAAATAACATCTTTAAATTAGTAGATTAATGATATTTAATCTTATTCTTTAATACTCAAATATTCTTTAATACTTAAATACTTTAATATTGATCTATGTCTTTTAAAACTGCATGTCCAAGTTAATAAAAAAATTTTTAAACGTTTTTTAATGCGTTATGTAGCTGTTCTAAAGAATAGACAACATATTTTTTGCAAATACAAGTTATATATATTTTGAATAACTTCTAGATTTAAACTAAAAATTAAAAATTTTCACATTACCTGATTTAGTAATGTAAAACAAACTTTTATACTAAATTTTAATTACATTGCAAAAATCTTTTAATTTCTCATTACAACACTACCATAAAACTATTACATTATTAAAGTTATGCACAAAACTATTACATCACCAAAGTTACGCACAAAACTAATACATTATTAAAATTATTCATAAAATTATTAGATTATTAAAATTATACACAAACCATCTATAACGTAACAATATAACAAAGCTATCATAAACCAACAATATTTCATAACAGTTTTTTTTGGCGAGGTGACTCTAACCATAATAACATTACCAGCAAACTCAATGCATTTCACTCAGCTTACAACGCGGAGTGACTAACATTGTTTTATGCGGCTTTTTGATAAAACTGTTAGTTCTTATGAAAGAGACCTTTGTAAATAAATAAAAAATACTAGACCATATACACACCACTTTTTAAAAAATGGTGTGTTTTGGTCCACTTTTAATTACACACCATTAAAATAGTGTGTGTTTGGCGCCTCGTTAAAAGAAAACTTTTATTTTCAAACTTTCGCATTCTTTTAATGTTTTTGACCATATGATACTGAATACTAGGGTAGAGTGGGGTATATAGGGACACATAAGAAACAAATGCTAGTTGAGGATAAACTAACCATAGTGAACACTATTTTTTATAAGTTTCCTAAAATCATTGATATAAAAAAACGAAAAAATAAAAAAAAAATTTCTGAAAATAAGCTATGACGACCAAAGCAACGAAACTCTAGACTACCAAATTTCTACATTTTGCAAGTAGGTGGGGCAAAGCCGGACAGTTAAAAAGCAGCAGTTATTCTTTATTTGTAAAGATTTAAAAGTGATAACAAATGAATGCATTTTATCATTTAAATATGTTCAGACATTAAAATCTCAACCATTTAATTACACGCCCACACAGCCAAACACTACAAAAAAAGGAATAACAACTAAAATAAAAAAAAACTTTTTTGTGTTTCATTCTAAAATACTCTTAAACAACCAAACTTAAGAAATTGTTCTAAAATTTAAGAAGATGCAAAACTAGTATATATGATTAAATTAGTAACTACTACTAAATTTAAAAATAAACAAAAAATATTTTGGATCACATAAATTACACAAAAAATATCCAAAAATTTTACCAAATAACATATTATTTGGTAATATTATACCAAATACCAAATAATATATTATTTGGTAACATTTTTGATGAGCTGGCTTATTAGCATGATATGCCAATGCAGAGCAAATTTAAATATACCATATGTATCAGCAGCATTTCGGATTTTAAGCTCCTTTTTGTTCACAACTAAAACTGCTTTCTTATATAATTTCTTACTATCGTTGTTTACATTAAACACTAATAACAATCGAAGTTATAAAATAACAAATAACAATCGAAGTTATAAAATAATAATATAGTTATAAAATTTTCTTTGAATTTATTACTAACATTGCTTTTCTAAATAATGAAAATAATAATTTAGATTAAAAATTATCAAAATAATAATTTAGATTAAAAATTATCAAACTATAGACAAAATAATAGTCAATTAAATAAATAACTTGTTGTCCCAATATGTCCCACAAAAGCTATTTTACTCAAATTAAAATTATTCAAAAAGCTCAATTCCAAATATTTTTTTAAATCCAGATTCTAAAAGAGGATAATAAATATTGTCTGAAAAATATAAATTTTTTATAAATAAAGCAATTTAGCTATAGTTTAAGATAAATCTTTTGTCGTTGTATCGGTTAAGAAAATAAGCAAATTTTATTTTTTGCAAACCTACTGATGCATTTCGGTTATTCTAAACTTTTCGGTTATATATATCGCTTATTCTAAATTCGGTTATTCTAAACTTTTCGGTTATATATCGCTTATTCTAAACATTTCGGTTATTCTAAAATTAATTTTTTCTTACAATAATGAAGCCCATTAATTTGAAATCTTATGTCAAAAAAATTTTAGAGAAAAAATAGTTCTTAGCTGAGATACAAGGCTTCAGGCATAACTGTCCCGTTAGGTTTACTAAACATAAGTTTAAGGTTTACTAAACATAAGTGCGCATAAACTAATATATATAAAACTACTACTTAAGCTCAAAATTACCAGTCTAAACATTAAATATAAAAATAAAAGAATCAATGTTCAGTATCACATGGTCAAAAACATTAAAAAAAAGTCTGATAATAAACAGCTATTTTGTTAACAAACAGTTTGATAACAGTCGCGATAATATTTTGAACCTTGTTGGTTTCAAAAAAAAATCTTACAATATAAAATATTGTAAGATACTTTGCTGACCAAGGCATAATTCCAACAAACGATCTAGTCATTAAATAATAACAGTTAAATAGTTTTGAAGGAGTAATTTCTGAATGAGAAAAAATTTTTCATTTTTCCATTTTTTTAATAGAAAAAAATTGTCGGCCAATATCGGACTTGCGCAAAATATTTGACCTACATAATATAAAAATGTTGCTAAGCTAAAAAACCCAGACCGAAGATTAATTTTTTTCTTATTTTAAAACCTCATAAAAATTCCGATAGCTTATCGGAATTTTTAAGAGGTTTTAAAAGGAAATTTTTAAACGTTTCCCAGTGACCCTAATGAATTCACTCGTTTGTTTATAGTTGTTTTATTAACATATGACTGCGAATTTATTATTTACATATATCATCCTTCTTAAATAAAATTCAGAAGCACAAAATATTATATTATTAACTTTAAATACATGTAATTATGTTGGAATAGTTTTCCAATACCTTCACCTCACGAATACCGCATTATTACAAATACATTAGTGTTAATATTAAAATACAACCGCTAATTGTTTGCTAGTATCTTGGAAGACGTTGTTCACAACACACTCCCCCGATTAAAGCTGAGACTTCGGCTTTAATCAACCATCTTGTCTTCCATGATGCAACTGATTTTTTGTCTTGCATTTAATATCACTTTTTCTCTAATTTCCACGTTCTTTTTATATTCATTTATTCTCTCTGCCTCATAACCGATTTCCAGGTCATATACCAATTGAATTGGTCGTTCAATCACATAACCGTTTCATAATCGTATTTTTAAGCCACGTGTAATTCCGTCTTTTCCTTTGATTTCGCTTTCAACTCGACCAATATTGAGAAGTGCTTTGTTTTTCACATCCTCTTTAATAAGCACTACGCTTCCAACAACTGGCAGTTTTACGTTACTTACCTTATTCCTTGCTTTTTGTTGTTCTTCCATTGCACGAAAAATTCGCTCACCCATCTTTTTCTCCGATGGGTCTTACAGTTTTTCACAAACTTGGCTCTCCGTATTGCACATTTCCATTTTGTTATTAAATCAACATTTTTTTAAGCAATACCGCAGGTTTTCCCCTCATTTACGTTTGGTGTCAATACTTGATTGTCGAACAGGTCACCTTGGTAACAAAGTGGCCTATTGTTCATAGAGCATTCAACATCCAATTTGCAAGATTCTCGTTGTTCTTAAGAGTAAGTAAGCACTTCCCTGTTGCCACAAATGTTTTCGCATTGTCACTAATTATCATCTGAGGTGGTCCTTTCCTTGCAACAAACTCTTTTAAAATTTTCTGAAATTCTACTGCTAATAGGCCATGACAAAGTTTAAGATAGACGGCTCTTGTGCTTGCGCATGTAAACAGTGCAACGTACCATTTTTTAATCGAATTTTTTGGTACTTTATACTCTAACTGTCCAGCAAAATTAACACTGCTAACCGCAAATGGTTCAACATAGTCAGTTCTAAAGTGCGGTAGCATTGCTTTTGTTGGTGGTAACGGAGGCTTCACTCTGTAACTCTTACACAAATTGCAACCATGAATAACTTTTTTTACGGCGACTCTCAAATTTGGTATCGAGAATCTTTCTCTTATGCTACCCATGGTATCTCCGACTCTTCCGTGTAAGGTTTTGGTGTGATGATGCTCAATAATTCGTAGAGTTAATAAGAATCCTTTTGGTATAAATATTGGGTTATACTCGGTGACTCTTCCATGACACCTCCGAAGATGCTTTTTATCCTGCTTAAGTTCCACATTGGCTTTTAGCACAACAGATCCTTGCAGGTGTTTAATATTGAACGTTTCCGCTTCTATCATCTCTTCTGTTTTTATTGGTCCAACTCTTTTTTCTTTATTGCGACAATTGTAAATGAACCTTTTTATAAATGAAAATACCCTTAAAATCTTCCAATAATTATATTTATTCCAAAATTCTTCAATTTTTTCTTCTGTTACCATACAGACGTTCTCCTTTACAGCACATAATGTGCTATATGAATCATCAAATATTCCCGATTGGTTTGGCCAATTTTCTTTAGGACTCAACCATATTGAACCATTGAACCACAAGCTTCACAACTTCTCCGTACTCACTCCTCTTGTTACAAGATCGGTAAGGTTTTCTTTTGTCGGGACATAAAGCCATTTTACTTCTACATTTAATAAGATCTGCTGAACTCGGTTTTTTATAAACTGTGACCAACTGTAAAGTTGGTCACAGTTTATAAAAAACCGAGTTAACCAGTAAAGTACAGCAGTGCTGTCAATCCAATTAAAAACTTTATTAATATTATACTTGAATGTTTTCCTGACATGGTACATCAACTTGCTTAAGGTATGTGCAGCTAATAGCTCGAGTCTTGGAATACCTACATCCTTTGGTGCAATCCATGCTTTTGCTACAAGTAAGTTGCTTATTTTTGAATTTTGGAGGCTCGTTACAACATAAATGCATGCACATACTTCCAATTTACTTGCATCTGAAAATCCGTGGAGCTCTAGTTCAATAGCTCTTCCAGACACAACACACCGAGGAACCAAAATAGTCCTTTTGTTGCTTATTGCCTTGATATAAGTTTGCCATTCTTCCAAAATTTCCTTCGATATTTAATAATGCCATCAAACTTTTTAATAAGCATTGTTGACTAAACAATATTTTTCAGTGATTAACACAGGTGCACTAAATCCCAATACGTAAAAAACACTGTTGATTGTGAATAGAATTTTTTTTTTAGTAAAAACTTCTTTATTTCCGTTATTGATGCAAGTAGTAAATTAAATTGACAATCGATCCGTTTACTTGTTGCAAGGATGTCTAAGTATTTTTGTTGATTTGTCTTCAACATTATTTTTCAATTTTCTTACGTTGCCATCTCATTTGTGCAATTAAAATCCAGCTTCGTTCAAGATTTCTGTTGATTCATATTTAAATCTGACAAGCTCTTATTCCGTTTTTCCACACGCTTGCAGATCATCGACATAAGTATCTTCTTCCAAGGCAGCCATTGTTTTTGGATAAATATCCTTGTATTTTAATATATGTTTTGTAATGGTAGCGCCGAGAATGTAAGGACTTGAACCGGAACTAAAAATTACCCTTAAATCGTAACTCCATTAATTTCTTTTTCTTCAAGTATTCATACCAAATTAATTGTTGTGCGTCTCTAACCATTTAGTGAATACAAATTTGCAGGACTGCTTTCTTAATATCAGCTAAAACGCAGACTTCGTTCATCCGATTTTGTATTAGAATGTCATAAATTAGGGGTTGTAGCAATAGTCCTACTTCCAGACAATCGTTCAAAGTAGATGAAAGAACATCTTTTTTTGTTGAAAAATCATAAACAACTCGCATTTTTGTTGACTCAGCATTATCCTTGATTACAGCTTGATAAGAAATGTAGTGAACAATTTCTCCCGTAGGTGTTTCTGGTACTGTACTTCCAGTATTCCCTCATTGATCTGTTCAATCATTATTTCATTATACTGCTCTAGTTTGTTAAGTTTTTCCAATCGAATTGTTGTACTTTTTAATCTTTTAATAACCAGATCTCTGTTATTTGGCAGTTTACCAACATCTTTTTTCCATGGCATTCTAATTTCATAATAGCCTTCTTTTGTTTGGTGTAGCTTCTCGCTAAAGTCTTGATGGAACATTGGTTAACTGTTTGTGTCTGACAATCCGAGTACTTCAAGACTACACATTTGCTTGAACTCATCACAACCAATTTTTAACAAAAAACCCTTTTCAATTCCAGAACTTAATTCCATTTGTCTTCCAGAAAGAGTCCATCCAAACATAGTTAATTTAGCTCCGGGATCTTTATCCGGATTTTTTCAGAGAACCACCGGTTCGGTAGTTTTAATTCGTTGATAATCAGCAGCACCAAGTATTAGATGAACAGGTTGTATTTCATTAATCTCTTCATCATTGCTAAATTTCAGTCTCCTCAGTCTCGCAAATTGCTTTTTTACCTCCTTGATCATATGATTGGTTAAGAAGGTCAGTATTTCCTTTTCTGCATTTATGCATTCAATCTTGATGCAAAATTCCGGTATTGTTATTGATTCCAGCGTAACATTATATATTTCCACACGCTCATTTACCATTCCATATAGTTGTTCGATAGTTTTATGTTCCCTTCGTGTAGGTTTTAACTTCAGTTTTGTTATCAAGCTTGTACACATATAAGAACTTCCTGCACCAGTGTCTAACTTTATCCTCGCTTTTTCACCATTTACCTTTGTCATTACTGTCGGGTGAACAGTTGTACTTGCATTAAACATCCTTCCCATGGTTTCTTTTTTACTTTCCATTTTATCGTCTAATATTGCATTCATATTTTGACAAATTGACGTGTGATATTTTTTGTAACACTTTCTGCATCCTCTTGATTGACAATTTGCCGCGGAATGTTCATAACCAATGCAGTTGTAACATAATTTTTTTTTTTTAAAAAATGTCCTTGTAGATACATTCATGTCTACCAACACTTGTCATCATCGATTTATTATAATTACCACTATTGTGTTGCTTGAATGCAGTGATTCGGTTTTCATAAGACCTTGACTGTACGTTTGCGTTCTTTTTATCGTATTTTATTTGTTTCTTTCTATGTATTTTTGTATCTTTTCGACGAGTTGCTCCAGTCCCCATTCTTCCCATCTATCTATGTTATCGTTATGTGTGAGTATTTCACAAACCAATCTAAGTTTATCCATTAATGAATACACAAATGATTGAGCAGTTTGTAGTTTTTGCATTGTTTTTAATGTTCCAACTGTTCTTGCACGTTTATTATAAAATTCGTGAACTTCTTTGATTTTGTGCGTTTTGTGTATAGCTGTCATTCCTTCAAGATCTTTAATCAACGCTTTGCGAGTTCAAATATCTTTTCCATAAGTGTCTTTTAATATACGCTTTGCTTCTTCGTATCCTTCCAATGAGTGTGGTAAACCAAGTATGTCCTCTCTGGGTTTTCCTTCGACGAGTTCCATTAAGTAATTGAATTTGCTGATGTTTGATATGTTAGAGCTATCGACTTCCACAATGAATTGATTACAAAATCTTAACCAGTCTTTATAATCACCATCAAATTTTGTAATAGTATACTTTTGAAGCTTAACGGATCGCTGAGCAGCTTCATTATCGTTTCCAACAGATTTACGCAATGTTTCTTTTATTATTAGTTTCTTTAGGTACCATTCTTCTTCGTTTTGAAGTTTTCGCAATGAAGCTTGTTCCGCTTCTTTTTGAATTGTTAACTAGTGTTCCATAAATCTCATACTCAAATCGTTTGTCGTATTCGTTTTTGTTTAATATATCCAATTTGTTTACCATTTCGTTTCTAATTGCAACCGCTGATTCAACTTCCGCTATTGGTTTTAATAGCCATTCTTCAACCAATGCTTTCGCCGTCATCCAGCATTTTTCTGGTCAGCTCATCTTTTGCCATTTCAAATCTTTTCAACAAATTTGTTATTTTGTCTAAAGCCATGATTATGCTCGATTTGTTGCTGCTTGTTGTGTTGCGTTCTATACATTTAATGTTTATATTCAACATGTTGATCTACCTCTGATAATTTTGTTCTTGATCCATTTTGATTTTTCGTAGGTTTCGTTGGTCCTGGCAGAGGTTGCCACCTTTTAGTGTGGGGAATTATTAAACGTTTCCCAGTGAGACTAATGAATTTACTCGTTTGATTATAGTTGTTTTATTAACATATGACTGCAAATATATTATTTACAAATATCATCCTTTTTATATAACATTCAGAACCACAAAATATTTTATTTATAACTTTAAATACATATAATTACGATGGAATAATTTTCAAATACCTTCACGAATACCGCATTATTACAAATACATTAATGTTATTATTACAGGGTTATTCACTTTTGTATGCGCGTCTATTCATTTTTATATCCATGTTTATTCATTCTTTTTTGCGTATTTATTCATTCTTATATGCGCGTTTATAGGCGAGTCAACCACCCATAAAATCTCTTATATAATTTCATATAAACTATTATATAAGCTTTTATGTTTTTAAATAATGTATAATAATTTTATATAATATATAATGATTTATATAACTTTTATATAAGCTTTTATGTTTTTATATAGATTTATTTAAAATATAAATTAGGTTGTTGCCACTGCTATTTATTTAAAAATATGGTTGTAAAATAGAATTAAGTTAAACTCTGTAGTACCCATATTATTTTTGAGTTTCCTGATTACCACATCCATATTTCGAGGCCTTTCTCCCTGTTTGTAAGTATGCTTTAAAGAAGAAGAAAAAATTCTTCTATTGGATTAAGCTGTGGCGTGTATGCTGGCAGATACTTAATAGCTATGCCATGAGAGTCTAGTGTTTATCTAACAAAAAGACTCCAGTGGAATTTACAGCTGTCCATAACAAACACCAACGCTTCCACGTCTGCATTCCTAATCGCTGGTGCTAACAGTGTAATAATGAAAGTACAAAATGAATCTGTATTTCAGTTTTTATTTCATAAGGCAGCACTTCCATTATTGCAACAGCACAAATCAAGCTAACATTCATGCCACGATTACTGTTTTTTCAAAACAAATTTTTCTTGTTTCCTGGTAAACGAAGTTAAAAATACTTAAGACGAAAACTTTTTACATTTAATGATGGTTAATTTAATTAAGTATTAGATCTTTGATTAATTTTAACATTATATTTATTGATTGATTAAGTTATTATTTATCTAAATATTCATTTATCTAGATTTAAATTTAATTATATAATTATCATTAATACTCAAATATTTACCCTATGGATAGAAGAGAAAATAGCTGTGCAAATCATAAAACAAGGAAAAATGTTAGAAAATAGCACATTAAAATGCTTAAGCATTTAGTTGAAAGAAATGAATCTACAACAAGCATTTCCACTTCTCTTAATTTATCTATGCACACAGTTTAAAATCTTGTTGTTAAGTTTAACAGAGGAGAATTCAACGACAAGACTGCATTCAATTCGTTTTCTGATAAAAAACGAGATAAAAGACCTAAAAACGCTCAAATAAAAAATATTATTGAATTATGCGTACAAGTAAATAATCTCTGTACGCAAGAAGCAATAAAAGAAAATATTTTTGCAGAAGGCTTCAATATGTCTCAGCTTACTATTTCAAGAAAATTCAAACGCTTAGATTTATCAAGAAAGTGTGTTGTGCATGTGCCAGAAGAACAAAACTCAACACGAGTTATTGATGCACGCTACGCATTTCCAAGCAAAGTTAACGGAATTTCAAATGAAAAACATTTATTTGGATGAAACTGGATTTAATTTGCATACTAAAGAACATATGGTTATTCGCTAAGAGGTGCGCTAGAAATTTTACAGTCGTCTGCAAATTGTGACTAAAGTGTTAGCTTGATTTGTGCTGTTTCAACCATGAGAGTGCTGCCTTATGAAATAAAACTGGAGGCTGGAATGCAGATTCATTTTGTACTTTCATTACTAAAATGAAAGTACAAAATGAATCTGCATTCATTTTCTACTTTCATTGTAGTAATAAAAGAGGTGTTTGCTTAGGCAAACAATAGCCTCTTATAGCATAGCTTAATCAAATATAAGAATTTTTCTTCTTATTTATAGCACACGTACAAACAGGGAGAAAGGCCTCGAAATACGGTTGGGGAAATCAGGAAACTAAAAAAGATTATGGATGCTACAGAGTTTAATTTAATTCCATTTTACAATCATATGCGTAGTCAGCTAGCTAGCCAGCGCTGGCACGGCAACCATTTTTTAAATAAATAGCAGTGGCAATAACCTAATTTATGTTTTAAATAAATCTATATAAACACATAGAAGCCTATTTATTGTCTATATAAAATTATATTAAAGATTTTATGGGTGGTTGACTTGCTTATAAACGCGCATATAAGAATGAATAAATGCGCATATAAGAATGAATAAATGCGCATATAAGAATAAACAGACGCGCATATAAAAATGAATAACCCTGTAAGATACAACCTCTAATTGCTAGTACCTTGGAAGACGTAATTCACAACAAGGTTTAAATAAACTTGTGTTATGTTGAAATGAACATCATAGTTTAAAAAAAATGATCTGTAACGGTCTTTGGCAGTTTTTTATATTATTATTAAACTCGATTTCGATCGGTATCCATAAATCTTTTATGAATTTCGATAGGAATGTTGTATATTGAGAAATACATTCAATTAAAGTGCATCATAATAGATTAGAACTAGGATCTAAAGTGGATTAAGGCACTTTACAAAAATTCGATTCTAATTAATGATATATCTTCAATTTAAAGACTCCAAAATTATGTTTCTTAGATCTTGTGGTAGTAAAAGATTTTTAAAATTTATTTTAAATAAAGAAAAGTTTCTTTAAACATTAGAAAAATCTGAAACAGAAAAAATTATAGCCTAAAGCACTTGTTTGGATATAATGCGCTGACCGAGTCATGTGAATTCTAAATTTATCAGTTCAAATAATTAATAAATCACCTTAACTACACCAAGTGTTATCTTTACACCATTCTTAATGAAATTGCTATTGCAAAGTGTTTTTTCATAATAAGTATGGGTTATTAGTTATTTTTAAAATGTGTTGATGATGTATTTCTTAATCTTTTTAACCAATAATTTGTATGGGTTATTAGTTATTTTTTTAAATTATTATAATTAAATTATTATAATTTGTAATTTTATAACTCGTTGTTCAAGTCAATCAAAAACGGACCGCAAACGACAGTTTTAACAAATGGATTTCAGAAAAAAATAGTTACACAAGCTGCGGTAAAAAGTTACAAATTATGGTTTACTAAACTTGTGATAAAGTATAATATGAATTAACAAAGCGATTAATCAATAGAAAAAACTTTATTAGAATTAGTACTAGGAACAAATTTTATAAATATACGACATTTTTGAGATGTTTTAAGATGTGGTTAAAAGTTATATTCATTTTTTAAATAATATTTTGAAAAAAAGATTAGTTATTTTTTAAAATAGTTCAAGAATTGCGGTCATCAAACCGTAATGGCTGCATTTAGTGTGTTTATATATATATTTTTTAAATATTTTAAAGAAAATAAAGTTCTTGTGATTGAAAATAAATTTTGAAGTTACATATTTAAGTAAATATATACATATATAAGTTACATATATAAGTTAAATATTTTTTGTTGCATATAAAGTGCAACACAAAAATATGTAGGTGATAAAAAATCATCGTCATCATCATCATTTTCTCTTTCGGCAAATACTACACCATATAAATACTAAAGTTTATATAAATATGAAAGGGTACTATATGCCAGCATCTATATAAGTAGCCAACATATATGTTTATTTCCATAATATGTATGCATAAAGCGTCAGAAGCTTTCTTCTGGACTAAAAGTTCGGAAGCTTTTCTACTCTTCTATCCCTACTCTTCAATTTTAAGTAAAATCTCATTCAACTCCATATTTTCCACCATCTTGGGCAATTGCTTTATTAATCATTTATTTTATCATTTTCACAAGAACAACTCTCCTAAGAATAAATGTCATTTTATTATTCCAAGAAACCAATATAAAAAGGTCCCGTCTGATGTAAAGCTCTGTTATTCTCAGTTTACTAAATCTTGTATCTTATATCAGATGTTAGGTTCTAGAGACTTTTGATTAGTCTTCAACAATGTCATTAACTAAAATAAGTCTAACATTTAACCTTATTGATTATACAATATTTAACAATATTTAATTTTTAAAAAGTGCTAAATAAGTGGTTCCAATTTTCGAAACTCTAGAAAACACTTTGACCTCTCCAGCTATCCTACGATTAGTCTTCACTCTGTTATTAATTTCTTTAAAAAAAGGTTTTGACATTATTAAATTAATTCTTACTAACTGCAGTAATAAAGTTATTCTTGAAGGCCTACACTCTTCTTTATTTCAAGTAACTTTAAGGGTACCAGAAGGTATCTTTTGGTACCCTTAAATCTTTGCTCCTGTGCTGTTTCTTATCTACAATATTAATAAAAATTTAACATCTAAAGTGGCTCTTTTTGTTGACGACTCAACTTTATACTCTTGTCTTTACAAAAAATCTTCACTTTTTGATTGCTTAGAGCAAGCATCTGATTTTTAATCTGATCTCTCTTCCGCATCAGCCTAAGGCTTGCCGTGGCTTAAGGATTTAAATTCTGGGCTTAAAATCTGCAATTTTTGTTAAACAAAAAAACTCATTTATTTACAGCAAACAAATATTGCAATAATGCTGGTACTCCTATACTGATGAATAACAGCCCTCTTACTCTCAGACAATGTCTAAAGGCACATTGTAAATGTAATGTGGTCGTGGTGTAGTGGTAGAGCGCTCGCGTCATAAGCGAGAGGTACCGAGTTTAATCCCCTCCACGTCCCTGGTAGTACTGCGCTCAACTTGTTTCTCTGCGTAGCAGCCTTAGTTATCAAGGTTCGTGTTTCGGAGTGATAATTGGGTTATAACCACATTTAAGTAGCCTCCTCGTCTGTAGTGGCGTTTTCAGCTTTGAGGAGGTGAGTTAACATAAAATAATAATAATAATAATAATAATAATAATAATAAATTAGGCCTGCTTTATCTGCCAAGCTTGAGCTACTCTTCCGTTGTTGTAAGGTTGCATTTCCTTTTTTTTATACAAATACAATCATGGTCAATGCTCAAACAAGCTATCATCTCTATTACGATAAACCAAAACTCATTCTTGCTTGTTTCTTATTCAACAAGTTGCATCCTTTTACTGTATCTGTCCCTTCATTCTATAAAAACTTTTATTAATCCAGTTTTTTCCTTGCATATCAAAAAAATCTTATAACTATTAGCCATCTTCATGTTTTTCTTTTATATACAAACTACAACTTTTGAAGCCTTCAGTTAACCATTTCTCAGTCTTTTTACTTATTCTCTATTTTAAAGTAACTCATAACTTAAAAGTGGTTGCTTGCAATCTTGTTGGAAGTAAATTAGAGTTTGAAAATATAAAAATATATGCCAGTATTTAATAAATAGTAAATGTAAGCATAAAGTTATAATATGTAAAGTATTATAAACTTTTTTCTAGCCCCGTCTATCAACCCCTGCTAAATCTTATAGTTTAGCCGTGGCCGGGGCCGGGTTTGAAAAATTCTTATTTTTAGCCGAGGCCGGGGCCCCGGTAACTTACTACCACTTAATCATGGTAGATGGTTAAATTTTTATAAAAAGGTACTTTAATTCTAGTGTCAAAGGACTTGTAAACAGAGATATCTAAAACTACGAGCAGAATTCATCATATGAGTTTATTTAGTCATGTTCTTTGGATTGTGAGTATATATATAATTTAGTAAATATTTACAGAATACAAAGTTATAGATTTTGTTTTGTTAAAATATATCTTACATTAAAAGTTGTAATCCATCAATACTTAATTTTTTTTTTTTTAAATTAAACATATTTGGATTCATTACTTAAGGCAACTTGTTAAGAATTCGTATTATTTTATATTGTATTACAGCGCGTTTGTTTTTGTACGTTTTAAATTTTGTTTAGAACAGTAAAAAAAAACAAATCTTAAAGCTACGTCTATTATTTATTATTAAAACATTTATTTAAAAATCATTTAAACATTTTGCATATCGAGTTTATTTATATTTAACGGCACAATTTTTATTCACTTTAAACCAGTAATCTTATAAAAGGTTAAAATTTAAAGTTTTTAAATCATGCACTTTACGTCTTTTTCTATTTTCCCTAAAATGAAACATACACAGCCGTGTAATATGTCGTAGAAAAGTCTATCACATAAAAAGTTTCAGCGCTTTTTCATATAAAATTTTCGTTATTATAAGATGTGTTTTAGACGTCTAAAAAGCGTATTTACGTTTTGATACGTGCTTTAAACGTCTTAAAAACCCAATGTACCTATTGGGTGTACATGTTACACGCTAAAAAAGACATTAAGCTAAAAAAATGTTATATTTAGCTGTTTTTATCACTTTATTATTTTATCAAAAAACTCTTATATTAACTGTTGACATATAAGTATTAACAAATTTAAGACTCGGTATTACAGTTTAAATGATGCGCTATTTCAAATGATGTTCAGATTTAACTTGAATAAAAAGCCAAAACAATAAAAAAATAAAGATAACATGATATTAATGCTGTTATTAATGCCATGACCTGATAAGTGTATCTATTAATGCCACGATAAGCGTGTATTTTGCGTTATTTTATAAAATCAAGTTAAGGATGTAATACCATGTCATCTTTATATTTTTATTGTTTTGGCTTTTTATTCAAGTAAAATCTGAACGTCATTTCACATTTTATGTATATTCTTTATTCAAATAAAATTATCTATTGTATACCGTAATATTTATACATTTCATTGTCATTTTTACTAGTAAGGCACAACTACTGTATATTAAAACATAAAAAAAAAAACATCAAAAAAAAAAAAAAAAAAAAAAAGAACATGCAATGAACGGAATAAAATTATTTTAATATAATTATAAATAAAACATCATAAATATACCTCGTGAAATTAATTTCAAATAAATGACAATAGCCTGCTAAAAAATCAGTTAAATTTATGTAACCCTAAGTCCAAGGATTAAATCTTGTTTTTGAAAACGACTAAATAAGAATGACATCAAAACTTTACAAAAAAAAGCTTCAAGTTATTTTGAACAGCTTAACAAGTAACAATCTCAAAGTAAATATTTAATAAAATAATAAAGTAATTAGACGTTATTTAGCTAGAACTAAAAATAAAGTTCTGTATTTTTTTCTAAACTTCTGTATTTTTTGAAAAAGAAAATTTAAGACGTCTAACAAGTAGTTAATGTAAAGAATAACTCAAAACTTTTTAATTATTTGCAACTCTGTGTTGACCATTTCTCATCCTTATCTGCTATATTGTGTTTATATCTGACATTTTTTGTTTAATTATATAGATTTAGCGGAATGCATTTTGTTGGTATAATTTATTAATCAGATCGTCGGATTTAATGAATGCAAATAAAAGTGTTAATCATAAAAATACTAGAAAATTAAATTAAATTTAGATATTTTATTAGTTCGTGCATTTAAAATATTCATTAATTATACGAAATCTTCTAATGTAATTGGATCATACTGCAACTGCTTTATCGGCCTAAATGGTATACGACTTTTTAACAGAACAATTTTATGGCGCTTAAATTTGTCAATTAAT
Source organism: Hydra vulgaris (assembly GCF_038396675.1). Classification (NCBI taxonomy): domain Eukaryota; kingdom Metazoa; phylum Cnidaria; class Hydrozoa; order Anthoathecata; family Hydridae; genus Hydra; species Hydra vulgaris. Next base: position 60,971,376 of record NC_088922.1, on the reverse strand, counting down.
AAAAATGAAATCAGTTACAAACAAAGCAAAACAATTTCGGTTTAAAAAGATATTCAAAATTGCAAAAACATAGATGGTTTTGGTTTTTACTTATTCAGTCTAAAAAAATATAAAACTAAAAGATTTAAAAAACTTTTTTTTTTTCGAGTTTTTATTTTATTTTATTTTGATTCCGTAAATGTTTAGTAGAAACTAAAATTGAAGTAAACAACACAATTCACATCGTTTGTGTTTTTTTAAAGCAAATTTCATTATTAGTAATTTAATTAGCCTGTGTAATATGAATATATTATACGATTAAAAAAGTGTTTTCAAGTCAGAAGTTTCTAATTAAATATTTTGACTCTGTTACTTCTAATTAGTAATCACTAATGTTATTTTCCGAATTAAGTAAGCAATAATAAAATAAAACATTCAATAAGATTTGCAAGATTGGGACATTTTCTGACCGGATAGAATCGTTCTTGACTCAATAGTATTTAGCGAGGATAGAATTATTTTGTCCTATCTCCACAAATCAAAAAAGTTGAGTCGGATAAATTTTTTTTTTTTTTTTATGGATAAAAAATTTGCTTTTTACAAATAAATCAGTAAAATACAAAAATCTATTACGCTGGCGCAGATGTATTTTTAATACATTGTTTCCGGTTTAGGATGTTGAATGTTGTATCTTCTTAACTTAATGCATGGATTTTGCTTGTGTCTCTGTTTTTATGACTAGGCAACTCATTCTATTATCTCCTAATGAGGGTACAGCTCTAAAACTCAGTTTTATGGTTCTGAAGTCGGCTGGTAGTCAGGTTTCCCGAACTCTGTGGTAGCTCTCAGAGAGGCTGATTCCATCAACAGCTGAAAAATATCAAAGTATTAACAGTGCCATGTTGCGCATGGATGGTGTCCCTGTTTGTACTTTTGGTGTGCATTGCGGAGGCCACATTTGAAGCCCTTTGTTACGACTTAGGGTTTATTAGTAGTAATGAGACAATTGCTTGGGCTATTAAACAGTGTTCCGAGTACTATTTATGCTTTGATTCAAGTTCTTCAACAAATTTAAAATGAATAAACTACCAAAGACTATAAAACACAAAAAACCAGCATCATCACCAAGTTCTCTAAATTTATCATTCACTTACATTTGTTTTTTTCGAAGTAATTTTTCTTCTATTGAGTCTTATCTCATGCAAAGTTCACCAGACCTACTTGCTCTTTGTGAGACTAATTTGAGTTCACCAGTTTCATCTTAGTGTTGATGATTATCTTCCGTTAATTCGTAAAGACTCCAATAGTCACATGATTGGCCTGGGCATTTACATTCGTAAGAACTCACCCATTTGTCGTGAAACTAGGTTTGAATCCACAGATTATTCTTTCATGTGCTTTCGTTTAGCACCACTTCACTCTATCGCCTTTCCTTTTGTTTTATATTGCTCTCCTTTATCTCAAGACTTCACTCTTTTTGATGTTATTTCTGATCATATTGACCAAGCCCTCTCTCTTTATCCATCTGCCTATATCGTTGCTGTCGGCAACTTCAATGCTTATCACACTGAATGGCTTGGCTCTAGTGTCAGTGATTCTGCAGGCTTTAAAGCCCACAACTTTTGCCTTTCAAAATCCCTAATTCAAATAGTCAACTTTCCAACTCGCTTTCCTGACAACCCAAATCATTTACCTTTTCTACTCAACTTATGTCTTGTTTCTGATCCTAGTCAGTGCTCAGTTTTTCCACATTCACTCTTAAGTGCTTCTGATTACAGTTTGATCTGTTTGAAACTAATATCTCATTCTTCTTCATCACCTAAATCCCCCTATCATCGTACCTCTTACAACTACCTTAAAGCTGACTGGGACTCTTTCCGTGATTTTCTTCGTGATGGCCCTTGGGTAGAAATATTTCGGCTTGCTGGCGACAAATGTGCTTCTTACATAACTTCGTGGATACAGACTGGCATGGAACCTTTTGTTCCCTTTTGACAGTTCCAGGTCAAGCCTCACTCTCATCCATGGTTTTCCTCACATTGTGCTGCTGCAATTGCCCATCGAAATCCTTACGTCCATATTTATCAGCAACACAAATCTCTAGAAAACAGACGTCTGTTTATTACTGCTAGAAACCATTGTAAAAAGGTTTTGTCTAACGCCAAAGCCCGCTATTCTCGGGTCATGAAATCTCGTATTTCATCATAAAAATTAGACTCTCGTGACTTATGGAGAATCTTTAATAGTATTATTAATAAAGATAAATCTTTAATTCCACCTCTCTTGTATGGTTCAGACTTTGTCACCTCGCCAAAAGACAAAGCTGAATTGTTTGCTAAGAACTTTTCATCAATATCATCTCTTGATTCCAATAGTTGCGTTCTACCTGATATTGCCAACAAGCTAGTTGATCGATTACTTGACATTCGTAACACTCCAGCTTCTGTATCTAAAGTGATTTCCTGCTTAGACTCTTCTGCAGCTTGTGACCCGGATAAAATACCTTTTATTGTCTTGTAGAAGTGTTCTCTGGAGCTGTCGTGTATACTCTCAAAACTATTCAACAACAAGCACTTATCAGAGTCTTGTTTTCCAGTCTGCTGGAAAGCAGCATCTGTTATTCCTATTTTCGAAAATTCTAGAGAGCAATCTGATTCGTCTAACTACCGTCCCATAAGTCTTCTTCCTATCATAAGCAAGGTTTTTGAGTCTTCAATTAACAAACACTTAATTTTTCATCTTGAATCTAATAACTTACTTTCTGACCATATGGATTTCGATCTTCTCGTTCTACAGCTAATTTGCTAACAGTAATAACCGATAGATTTTATCGTGCATTAGATAATGGTTGAGAGGTTAAGACTATTGGTCTTGACATTTCAAAAGCTTTTGATAAAGTTTCGCATGCTGGTCTTCTCCATAAGCTCTCTTCTTACGGTGTATCTGGCAACATCTTTAAGATTATTGAATCCTTCCTTTCCAACTGTAGTATAAAAGTTATCCTCGATGGACAGCACTTATTATTAGGCCCTTAAGTATTTTAAATTTACATTTACAATCTTCCAGATATTCTCACATCTAAGGTGGCATTGTTTGCTGATGATACTATCATTTATTCTTGTCGTGTTAAGAAGCCAAAACTATCTGATTGCTTGGAGGGGGCATTTGAGCTTGAAAAGAATCTCACTTATGCTACAGCATGTGGCTCACAGTGGCTGGTGAAAATTCAATTCAGATAAAACTCAATTTTATTCAGTCAATTGTTATCGCAATAATTTAGATCTTCCTATATTTATGAACGGTGATGTACTCGATGAGTCATCCGCTCTTCATCTTTTAGGATTAACTCTTACTTCCAATATTTCTTGGAAACCATATATCAAATCTGTTGTAAAATTAGCATCTGCTAAGGCTGCATCTCTTTATCGAGCTCGACATTTTCTTACTTTGGATTCTATTCACTATCTCTATAAATCTCAAATCCAGCCTTGTATCGAATACTGTTGCCATATCTGGGGCGGACCTTCTAATGATACCCTCTCTCTTTTAGACAAGGTGCAAAAACACGTTTTAAACATAGTTAGACCTGCTCTTGCAGCCAACCTCCTACCATTATTACATCGTCTTAATGTTGTTTCTCTTTCTCTTTTCTGCAAATACTATAATGGGAACTGCTCTAAAGAGCTAGCGTCTCTTGTGCCATCTACTAAAATTCATTCTCGCGTTACTCGTTATTCAGTTAAATCTTATCCTTTTCTGTGACTGTTCCTAAGTGCTCCAAAAACTCTTATTTGTCTAGTTTTTTTCTTACTTGAAGTACGATACTTGGTACATACTTTAGATAATATATTACTTATCTTCTCTGTTGAATTGAATTTTAAACAAAATAGCGTGTTTATGTAATTTGCTCACTAGCGTAAAAAATACTTTTTTTACTTATAAAACAGATATGTACCTTACAGTAATTTAATTTCCAAAATATACAATCATCTTGCCACATATAAAATATACAATCATCTTGCCACATATAAAATATACAATCATCTTGCCACATATAAAATATACAATCATCTTGCCACATATAAAATATACAATCATCTTGCCACATATAAAATATACAATCATCTTGCCACATATAAAATATACAATTATCTTTTTTTTAACAGAAAATGGAGATTTATACAAAATGATACTGTATTTTAAAAAAAAAGTGTATATTACATTGTTATATTTCCAAATCAGGGAGTAGTAATTCAAACACCTGCACTTTAAATATTTTAAAACAATTTCTTTGAAACTGTGGTAGCCTGTATAAGGAAATTAATACAAATTGGTTTTGTTAGCGTTTTTTATGTTATTTGGCCTGCAGGTCAATTTAAAACCTTGAACTTTATTTTCTCGGTTCGGAAAAACTTGGAGATAAAACAATATAATTCTAACCTCGCGATTTGTATACTTAAAACTGATATAGCATAGAAGATTAAAGTTTTATGTCATCAAGTAGTGGGAGTTCCTCTCCAATTTTAAAGGAAATTAAATAAAAATTTACTGTCATATTATTTACATGCTTAAGACTTTCGCAAACCAATCCAGTACACCCATCCTTATTTGTTAAACTATCAAGTTACTTAACTAACTGTTTTTGGTTGAGTTCATTTTATGTTCCATGTAAATAGATTTTTGTTCCAACATTATCTCAGAATGAGCATGAACATCCGTCCATGAATAACCATCCTATGGTTATTATATATTATATATATAGTATTATTTGTATATCCACCTATTAAAATGCAATATAAAGTTTTTCTGATATCATTTTTGTAGGGATTTTAGAACAAATAGATGGCAAGGATGGTGTAACGTGAACACGTTAACGCTTAGTTGAATCCCAAGTTGCACCTATATGTTGCTCTTTTATCACACAAGGGTAAAGCCTACTATATTCCATCACTTAAAGTTAATTATTTGCTCTAGTCTTTTCTTTCATCATATGCAATTCCAATAATAATTTTGTTATTACTTTTACTAGTTTCATTAACTGTCGAGTCTTTCATAACATTATTTTTATTATAGCCGTTTGCGTTTTGTTTAGATTGAAAGCAAGATATGGCATACCAAAAACAAAAAGCTTTTGCACGTACAAAACCTTTTTTGATACAAGTAATTTTGTGATATATGTGATTTTAGCAGCTGAACCAAAATTATAAAATATAATGCATTATTGCAGCTGATACCACATGTGTTGTGGTCTCTTTATTTTGCTTAAGACCCTTTTCTAAGTATCCGGCAACTAATAATGGCAATTTTCCGAGTTTTTTAACAAGAATATTTTCGATAAGAGTTTTCGTTTCGTACTTTGTTCGTGTAGGACTTATTATTTATGTCGCATCATTATTCTTTCTTTTGTAAGACCTAAGTCTTGTTTAATATTTTAAATAATTATGAGATAATTGTGTTGATAATATATGTTATTTTTTACTTTTATTAAAAAGTTATTTTTTAAATTGCAGTAAAAAATATTTTTTAACATTTTAATGAGTTAAATTCATTTATATTAAATTCACCTAAAATATAACCACCTAGAATAAAAATAACTCAATCTTTCTTTTATTTTATTTTCTTTTTTCTCACTCTTTCTCTTTCTTTTTAGTACGGATGCTTTATTATAACAAATACCAAATTGCATCAAAAAATTTTTTTTTTTCTTAAGTTTCTGATTACAAAACCAAAAAAGTTCTGATACAGGTTTTTGTATTGGAGGACATCAGTATGTGACAACAATCAATATGTAAACCTATAACAATCAATATGTGAAACTATTTTTGTGTTTATCATTTTGTATTTATTCTCTGTGCATTGTATGCATGAGCACATGTAATAATATCCAAATGACATTGAAGATTGATACTTTACTGGTTCTTTGAATGATTTTGAGGATTTTCAAAACCATCAAAATGTCTCTATTTTTTCCGCAAAGGATTTTTTGGAAATTATAATTAGTGGTTTAAATTGTTTAAACTTAAATTGTTCATCAATTTAGTCATGTTCTCTGCTAGGTTGTTTAAACTTAAATTGTTCATCAGTTTAGTAATGTTCTCTGCTAGGTTGTTTAAACTTAAATTGTTCATCAGTTTAGTCATGTTCTCTGCTAGGTTGTTTAAACTTAAATTGTTCATCAGTTTAGTCATGTTCTCTGCTAGGTTGTTTTGTAACAAAATCATTTTTCTACATCAAACTCTATTTCTTTACTTTCCTAAATTGTAAGTTTAAGATTTATCAAAAAATATAAAAATGAATTATATTAAAAAGAATAAAAGTATTTTAAATTTCAAATCTTGAAAATAATTTTAAAGTTGTAAAAAAGGAAATAAAATTAAAGTTTAAGAGAACTCCCTTAAGAATATTTTGACGGTATTTTCGACAAGGTAAGCTTTTTGCTTTTTTTTTCTTATGTCTAAGTTTTTGAAATATGTTTAGTTTTTACACTTGATATACCCCATTTTATACCCCATTCACACCAACAACAAAACAAGTTGTATTTTAAACACGTTTTATATTTTTTCATTCACACTAAATTTAGAACTGGTTTTACTTCTACGGAAAAAGCTGTTTAAATAAAACAACCTCGCGATGTAGTTTTAATTAGATACGATTAAGATTCAGTTTATTTAAGTTTGATTTAAATGGGGTATTATTTTTTAAAAAGCTTATTAAACTAACAAAACTACAAAAATTACAGACATTAGAGTCTCAACTACTTTAATATAGTGTAGTTTATAAAAGCTGAGTTGCGTTACTTTTCAAATATATATTATATTAAATATATTGCTATTTAATTTAAGTAGTTAAATTGTTTTAAAAAGTTTTAAAATTATCAGATTAATGCTATATTATGCATACTCACCGTGATGTTGTGGTTAGAGTTGTAGGCTCAGCTCCGCGAAAACTAAAAATGTCTATTTGTAGTTTTGACGGAGCTGAGGTTGTAGGTTTATTTGACAAGTTGTATTTCAAAGATTCATTCCGTCATTGGTTCATTCCATCATTCCAAGTTGATAACGTTGACAGTTTGTTTCAATATGGTTTTGTTAACTTATGCAACCTATAAACACTTTAAGTTCAAAAAGGCAATAATTTTATAAAGGCCATGGAATGAAAACTTTGAGTTAACTCGCCCATTCGTTTGTTTTTGGGTCTGTTGCATTTTCAAAACTTTGTCGCCAACTTTAAACGACGGAAGTAAATATTAAATATAGTAACGTTTCTTCTGTATATTTTATGCCAATTTGATATTATTTTTAGCTGCGTTTCTTTTCGCGCTAGATTTCTTTAGCAAACGCTGCCATTCTTAAAATCTTGTTTGGATTCGTCAATTTTAGTATACCAATCAAAAAGTTTTTAGTTGCTTAGATCTCCTTATTGATTGGAATCTGAGCTTTTATTTGATACATAATCTCAAAGGGAGAGTATTTTCTAGAAACTTATTTATTTATTTGTTATATTTGTAGGCAAAAGCCACCGGATCTAGTAGCTTATCCCATATTGTTGTTAGGGTTAGCGCATTGACATTTAATGATATTTTCCAACTATATTGCTATGAAGAGCTTGTATAAAATGGTTCCGCTTCTTCGTCAGTTACAATTTTTTGTAACTCATTCCCGATGTGAAATAATTCCTCATACACAAGCCGGAAAGACTATTCTTTTTTTTTTTGAAGTTATGTCTTTTCGTCTTACGTATATTTCAATTTTGTATAATCAGAACTTCGCTTCCTTCTCTTTTCATATTCTAGTTTTGAAAATCTTAAAGTTGAACGATCTTTTTTTTTTACCTCTTTATAACTAGTTGAATAATTAACAATTGTATCCTTGTAAAAGGATACAATTTAAACTCGGTTATTTAAACAGTAAAAATAATTAATAAAAGTTTTTATTAATTATTTTTACTATTTCACCTAAAAATCTAGTGTAATTTAGTTTAATATTTTTTTTTATATCAAAATAATTTACAAGCTCTATTTGCATAAATATGAAGACAGTTTTCTTTTAACTAAAATAATGCCTGCCCAAAACTTATACCCTCAGTTGATGTATCTGCACTCCACTGAACCTATCCGTATTAAATTTAGTCGTTGTAAGTACACATTACTTGTACGACTACGGGTATATCAGTTAATTTATGTACACATTGATGAACCTTTTCTTTGAAACTTTTAGAAATAAAAATAAATATAAATAAATAGCAAAGGAGCTGTCCATTAATTACGTCAACAATTTTCCGGTATTTTTTACCTCCCCTATCCCTTGTCAACAAGTTGACAATTCAATTTGTCAACATTCAATTCCCCCACCCCCTCCCACCAAAAAAAAATTCAAATCGAAAAGAAACAACAACCATATTTTGAATAGAATAGTTTACAACTAAAACAAAAAAGAGATTAAGAGTAAGCTATTTAAAGAACAATTTAACAATTTAAATTACAAATGCTTGCTCTGAACATATTTTCTTTGAACATATTTCAAATTAATGCAACACTTCAATGTGACAATCCTCCTCCTTCAATCCTCCTCCTCCAATCCTCCTCCTTCAATCCTCCTCACTTTAACTTTATAACTAGTTTACTTTTACAGTAAAAGCCAAAAATTTCTAACAGAGTTTAGTAAAACGAAAAATGCATTTAACAAATTGTATAAACCAAGGATCAGCAACCTAATGAGACAAAAGAGCCAAAAGTTATAATTTACAAAGTTTTAGTTTGCTATGCTAACAAAAAAGATTTACGTAAGTACATGGTCTACATTATATTATTTAAACGTTATTACCAGGGGTCGGCAACTTGCGGCTTGCAAGCTTCGTGAGGTTTGTTCGATATTAGGATGCGCCTCTTTAGCTCCACGCACAAATATTATTATTAGAGCTACCAATATCTTCATATCAAATCTTTTTTTCAAATCATCTACCAAGTCTTTATTTCAATTTTATATAAATGTTGTGCATGGAGCTAAGGAGCCGCATCAACCTTGGTATAAACATTTAAATAATATAGTGCAGACCATGTGCTTGCATAAATCTTTTTTGTTTGCATTGCAGACTAACCAAAAACAACTTTAAAAAAATAATAGTGTTACGAGTCAACATCTTGTGTGTTCTAATTTAGTTCTGTACGTATCGAGTCTTTTTAAAGCACAACATGGTTTTTAAAAAGTAGGAACATAAATAGCTTTACTAAAATACTGAAGGTGTAGTGAGTATGTAACACAGGACTACAAACGCTGTCTAATTTTCCTTTTTTAATGTAAATAAATTTAAGAAAAAAAGTAACATTGTTAACGTCAACTTGTCTTGAGCTCCCCCCCTCCCTTGTCAACAAGTGTCAAAAAATTTAGACCCCCTTCCCCTTATTTTGTTGACGTAACTTATGGACAGCAAAAAAAATAGTTAAAAAAAACATAAAACTACTTCCTAAAAAACCATCAAAGTTAAGAAAAAAAGTTTCTATAAGAAAAGTTGTACCCGCATCTTTGGCGCCCTGTAAATAGTAACATTAAAATACTAACATTAAAAGAGAAAACTCAGTAAACTTTCTAGGCGTAATCTTAGACGAACATTTACGTTGGAGTTTACATGTAAAAAGTATTGAAAATAAAATATCAAAAAATTTAGCAATGATATATAGGGCTAAACCATTTTTAAGCAGTAGTTCTTTGAAAAGTTTATATTTCTCTTTTATTCATGTTCATGTATAAAACAAATTTAGGATTATCTCCTAAAATATTTCAATCCTTTTTTGACAAAACAGTTCATAAATATCCAACAAAATTTTCAAGTAACTACTTTGTTGTCCCAAAATATAATTCAAAACTAACTTCATATTCAGTTCTTTATCGTGGACCCTACTTGTGGAAAATGTTTCCCAAAATTGTAAATACACATAAAACTAGTATAGAGCAGTTTAAAAATGAATCAAAACAGGCATTCTTACTTATGGATTTTAATATATACGATTTTAAATGTTTTTTTTTTAATTAAAACTCAAATACATAAAATAATTAATACAAAAATATGTCACTGAGTGTATCAACATTTTTTTTTTTTGTTATTATTATCTTAATTATTTCTAAAATTTCTAAAATTTCTAAAATTTCTAATTTTACCTCTATGACGTTTGCTAATTTATTTACGTTATTTCTATGAAGTTGACTAATTTATTTTTGTTATTTCTATGGTGTATATTAATTTATTTACTTTTTATTTTTAAATCTTACTTTAAATTTTTAATTTTTAAGTAAATGATAATATCTTATTTATTTTTTCTTATTCTGAAAAAATGATCTTACTCTTTCCTTAAAGTTTTATTCTTTAAGTTTTTCTTTAAATGATAAGGAATTGTTATCTATTTTACTTTTTTCTTTTCTTTTTTTTTTATAAATAGTTTGTTAACTATAGATATTTAAATATTACGGTTTTTGTAAATACGTGAGAATAGGGCTCGGTGATAAGGCTAAATTAGTCTTCTTCTTGCCCTGCCAATATTTATTTTTATTTATGTTCTTCGAAAGTGTATGTATTATTTAACGGCAAAAAAAAAACAAAAAACATAATAACCCTTAGCAATGCGCTAACATATGGAATATAAAAAAAACTGAAGTACTTAAACATTTTTTTTTGCGTCTTATTATATTTATTTGTAAAATAATAGAAATATTATACATACAAAAAAGAATTACATAAATCATTTAAAAGCAATAATGTTTTAAATCTCTAGGCAAAAATTTAAAACTTTGTACATTTAAAAAACTTATAACTTGAGTTATATAAGTTGATTTTAAATAAATTCTAAATGTTTCACGCTGATAAAACAATTAATTGGGTTTTTTTTGCCGTTGCTACTTGAAGCGCAATGCGCTCTATGCAGCCATATACTGCTCGGAGCGCAACAGGTTGTAATTCAGGGTATATTTTACTTAATTAAATGCTTGCAGTCTTAACTATAACATACGTATATTGTGAATATATTTCATCAATGAACAAATATTTTACAATGTTCTTGTAAAAACAGGGTGGCCACTGGTTATAGAAATCATAAAAATGTCATTGAATTTTATTTGGTCATGGAATTCCTAAATTTCCATTGAAAGTTATAGAAAATTTATAGAACTTTTTAAAATTATTTTTATTTTTTTCTACTTGCGATATTTTTGAGGTATTTGCAAAGAAAAGTACTAGTATGTCTAGAAAAAGTCCTTTTTGAAAAAGATAATTTTGCATTGTATGTTATAGATTATTATTTTATTGCGATCAGTCAGGTCAGGTCACCCTTTTTAGAAGATAGTTTAAGTTTTAGTATTTAACAAAATAATATTTTAATAAATAAAAACAGACTTTTAAACTTTGCTTGGATTTATAACATGTAATCCAGTACAACCTGCTTCATAGTATCAACTCATAGACTAGTATAGTTTCAGTTTAAATAACATGGGAATTGTAGCAGTAATAAGTAAGATGTCCATATTTGAAAAATACCAGACGCGTACAAGGCAAATTTGGCATGTATAAATACATACATAATAGCCTGATTTAAATACCATTTCTTTGAATAGAGGGGGGGGGGGGGTACTTTTTCAAGAGGCGCAAAAAATAAAATAAAAATAAAGGCGCCCAAGGCAATTTTTTTAGTCAACCAGGACAAAGCGCATGGGAGCACGTGTCCCCCTCGCTCCCTCCCTGTCTACGGACCTGGTTTAAATGGGTTTTACTAAAAATTCGTTTATTTATTTTAAAATAGCATGTGAAGAAACTAAATTATGTAAAAAATCTTAATCAATATTTGCATTTTTAAATCATAAATATTTTTCATAAGAATGAATTGTTTTCAGCAACATGTCATCTCTTTCAAATTTTTTTGCAAATTCTGAGCAGCTATACTTTCTTAAATTAAATTTAACGAACAAAATAGCTGCCAAAGTTTTAATTGTAAGTTGGGATTTCCCTTCCGTCCAAATATTAATGGCAATCGAAAACAATCGCTCTGCGGACGCGTTTGTACCTGGCAAACATAAAGTGGCTTCCACCAATTTTAACAAACTGTTATAAGTAACGTGATTATTTTCGAAATGAGAAAAAATTTCAACCCATCGCTTGTCACATTTAACTGAGTGTGAGTTCCAAGAAGAAAACTTTTCCTTTGTGCAATATAAATTAGTTCTCCGAAATTAGTCGAACAATTTATTGTCATCGAATGTGATTTCTATTGATTTTTTCAAAAAAGTTATAGTTTTAATAATTTCAATCCAGTAAAGACCATTTAAAAACTTCAACCTGATTAAAGTGACGCGTCCACTCATCTATATACTTTAGACAAAAACTGTAAAAAATGTCTATTTTTTTCAGAAATTGGTTTTTCAAATGATGATTACTTTTTTCGGTAACTTGCAAATGCTGCCTAACCGTGAAAGGTAGAAATTTTTCTTCTTTTCTAGATTTTATCTGGTCTTTCAAATCTTTTAATAATACGGCAACTTCAGCAACAGAAATATCATCTTTCTCAATTTTTTTTACCGTGTTATAAAAAACATTGGCTTGGCTGTGAACAAAAACAATACTATTTTACCCATTTCGTTATTGAAAAAGTCAAATAAAAGTTTCGGACAATTTTCTAAGCTTAAAAAGTATGATCTTAGTGGCTGATTTAACTTAAGCACTTTTTCGATAGCTGGAAGTAAGGCAACCAACTATTGAGAACCCTAGCAATTTTTGATATTCCACACTGGCCTCATCGCTTAAATTTTCTAAACTAGAAACTCGAACAGTAAAACGGTAAAAAAAATAAATTTGAGGAATAATTATCTCTACATCAATAGATAAAAAATTAGATGCAGTGTTTATTGCGTTTGATAAAATATGAAGATTGCAACCGATACCAATGATTTCACGGTTTAGCCTAACGATTAACTTTTTGTGAATATTGTTACTACCGTTTCGTTTTAAACTTCCGAACTCGGTATTGAAGTTGTCTGTAGAAATACCCAAAACTTTTGAAAAAATATTGTTAGCACTAATGCATTTAAAGATAACTTCTGATAAAATACTTGATGTTTTCCATATAACATCCATATAACAATCCATGTTAATCAGCTGAATTTGCACTCCGTCTTTAACATCGAAATAACGAGCCAAAATTGGATACATTTTAACATCCTTGAGGTTTGATGCATCAGAAAGAATTGACTCATATGATGCTTTTAATAAAGCATTTTTTGAGTTGGTTTCACAATATTTCTTGAGTACGTTTACAATTATTACTTCATATTTTGTACGCGCACAATCAATTCTTGGATTATAAAATTTCTTAATTAGCTTTGATGTGCAATCAGCACTTCTAAAGGTATGATGGTGTTTGATTGTGTGGAATGCAATTGCGCCTTCTTGAATGGCTAATATTTCTTCATTTCGCTCAAAGCTCTGACTCTTCATCAGCTTTGTGATTTTGTTTGACAATATAGAAGCATCCAATGCCATTTTGTTGTGAATTTTTATATTGCTTGAATTTATTTCAAATATTGTGAAGGTTTCAAATGTTGTGAAGGCTTCAAATGTTGTGAAGGACAACTTCTGAGTTGTCCTACCTTCACAACATCATTACACCATATGCTATAAAACATCAGCTTTGTGATTTTGTTTGACAATATAGAAGCATCCAATGCCATTTTGTGTTTGATAGATTTGCAATGATCTTCAATTGCAGACCGTCTACGACTGCTAATGTCAAATAGGTTTTGTCAAATAGTGCTTTTGAGGCATTTGCTATGCGTTAAGAAAGGAAGCATTTTTTTAAATTATCATTAAATGTGTTTAACCTTCTCTTCTTACTATTTATTTTTTGAATTTAATGTATAAATAATTATAAAAACTTTAAAGTACTTTTTTATGAACACTTAGTTTTATGAACTTCTTATTAAAATAAATCGCAAATTCAACGTTATTAACAATAATTAGGAAAAAAAGTCATTTAAAGGCAAACAAAATTTGCGTAAGACGAGCGCATTATCTTTGTTGTAGTTAAAAAATCTTTCGAAGTAATTTTTTTTTTTCTCTAATGAGAATTTGAAAAACTTTTTATATTAAATATTTACGGGAATTTAATTCGTTTAGTTTCGTGTTTTATAGTTAAGTTTTAATATTGGAATTTTATTAATTTTATTTTTTAACTATATTGTAGAAAATTCATTTATTAAAAGTCTTTCAAATAATATTTTTTAATATATAAACGCGTACACAAACGCGTACAAACCCCAAACGCGTAAAACTGTACCGTCAAACACTTACTGTACGCGCCAAACGCGTACGTATGGTCACCTTATAATAAGTCATGAGTTGGGTAAAAAACATCTGAGAAAGGCAGAAGAAACTCAAAGTAATGGTTTTTTTGACAAACAACCACTTCCAATAGAAAATCTTGTTCATTTAAAACACCTTCAAAGATTCCAAAATCTATTGAATCGTACATTCTTCCTGTCTGCACTATTAATGCAGAAATACTGTGGACTTTAAAGATTGTTGTGTCACACTATTCACTTAGATCATGTACTGGTTTAAGTGAGTTGTTTAAAGTTATGTTTACGGATAGCGAAATTGACCAAGTGGCAACTACTGAATATTTTACTCAAGTGATTTTTTATAAAAGTTTACGAAGAGTACGGAAAAGTAATAAAAAAGTCATGGAAAAACTATGGAATTTCATTTTTAAATTTGAGATGTATATGTATATATATATATATATATATATATATATATATATATATATATATATATATATATATATATATATATATATATATATATATATATATATATATATATATATATATATATATATATTGATATTGATATTTAAGGCTGTTTTGTATTATAATAACAAAACAAAACAGAAGTGATGTTTGGTCAAATAAAAAAACCTTTAAAGCTTATAATGCTTCTTGGAATCCCATTAAAACATTTATGATAGACAAAGTTATGAGTGAGTTAACAACACTGGAGCAAAATTTTCCTAATAGTTTTTGTGAAATTTGTTTGTTTCATGTTAAAAAAGCATTCAAGAAAAAGATTGCAGACTTATGTGCCAATGATGTTAAAAGAAAAACTTCTTTATACCTGGATACACTTTGTCATTCAAGAGATCAGTCAATATATTAAATAAAACAGAAACAGTTGCTTTTGTCTCTTGATGAGTGCTTTGCAGAATATTTTTTAAATAATTAGGATTATATGCGTGATTATTGGGTTTTAATTATAAACGAGCAACACATTTAAACTTTGGCGACATCACTAATAATAGTATCGAATCTTATCATCAGAAATTGAAAAGTGTATTAACTCACCCAATAGATTTACATCTGTGTCTTGATAAAGTATTTTTTTTAATGACGTCTTTTTAGAGGAGTGCAAATTCAAGCAATATACAATTTTAACCAAAAAATAATTTTTTTGGTTAAAATTTTATATTGCTTGAATTTGTTGTGAATTTTTATATTGCTTGAATTTATTTCAAATGTTGTGAAGGTTTCAAATGTTGTTAAGGCTTCAAATGTTGTGAAGGACAACTTCTGAGTTGTCCTACCTTCACAACAACATTACACCATATGCTATTAAACATGTATCGCTTGAGCTTGTAAAAAGTATACATTATGATTTAATTTTGCCATCTAATAACTCTCACAATGTGATTATTGGTGACAACACTTATATAGTGAGTGAAAAGTTGTGCAATTGTAAATTTTTTAAGTGTATGTGTTTGCCCTGTCATCATCTTATTGCTGTTTCCCAGTAATTGGGTAATGAAAAGTTAAGTTTAGATTGGTTTATTCCAAGAAAGCATGTTTTGAATATTTATTTTAAAGGTTCACCTATGAAATAGGTGAAGCTTTAAAATAATTATTCACATGCTAAAGTAGAGTATTCTAATTGGAGAACTTTAGCACTAGACAAAATTCAAAAATATAAACTTATCAATGTTTACTCTGATAAGCTAGTAAGCAAAGTAGTGGAATTACAGGGTACAGAAGAGTTCCAGTATTATCTAAAGCAGTTGGATAAATTTGAAGAGATGGTTATTTATGGCAAAAGATTTGAAATTTTGATTGAAGATCAACAAGTATCAGATAGTATCAGATAGTAAGACAGCCTCTATCTAAGCCGAAAGTTTTGTAGCTGGTCCTGGTAGTTCCGTTAGTTCAGTAAACAATGATTCTATGGAACCTAATAAAAATACAATTTCTAATAAAAATCTTCTAATAAAAATACAATTATGAATGAATATCAACATATTGAATTCTTTGTCAAAAATAATGAAAATCTATTTATTGATGACTATGTAAAAGATGAAGTCACTGGATTAGAGGATAATTGTATTGATTTTACGACTAAAAGTATGTATCAACAACAACAGATAAATGAATCTTTAGATGTCTAAAGGTTAAAACTTATTAAACCATCACTTAAAGTTGCGAAAACAGGTAGGCCTAGGGGTTCTGACCAAACAGCGTTAGGGTAACTAAAAAAACAGTAAAAAGGAAATACTGCTTTTGCAAAAAGTGTTGTCCCGATAAGAATTTAGGGAAAAGATTAAAAACAAAATGGTTGAAAAGTTTCAGATATTTTCATTATGTGTGCTTAGGAGATACGCCTTTACATGATTTACGTCTATGTTTATTTTGCATTAGTTAAGTTGGGAATAGTAACAATAACAATACTTTTTCTTTATGTTTTTTGTATAACATTTTATAAATAAAGTTTCATTAAAGTTTAGAAGGAGAACCCTTATATAAAATCATTTACAAGTGAAGAGTTTATTTTCAAGATGTGGAATAAGCAAAAAGTAACAAATGACTAATAATAACAAGTAACTTTAAATACAAACAACAGAAAAAAAAATTAATTTTTATAAGTTCAAAAATAATAAATTGCAAATCACATAAAAATTATTTTGTAAAGCAAATAATATTTAAAGTAGTACATTAAAACAAAGTTGCTCATCACACCGCATTTTGAAAAATAAACTCTTAATGTAGTCAAGGATAGTTTGAACTCTAAAAACATCCGATTGTAAATGTTTAGTTTAAATTTTTCATTATTTAAGAAATTATTCAATGCAGTATCATCTTAGCCACACAATTGTGGAACTGTAAACATTAAATTAAAAATTTTCGCTTTTTTTTATTTTAGATATTTATAACAACATTTGATTGTCATATAATTTGATTATAATATTTAAGAGTATTACTGACAAACCATTATGGTATGCCAGCATTGATCTAAAGTATTTATGAACAAGACTTTGGCATTTCAAACAGATTTTGCAGTCTACATAAATGTAAGCAAATACCTTTCATTAGTTTATTTAAATTAATTTTATCTTGTTCATATTTAAAAAATAGAATGTATATTCTCCTATTTTTATTAGTGAAATATACAAATATATATGCGTGTGTGTCAATTTTATTTTAAGACTGTCAATTTGATCCAAATTTTTTCCATTATCTTTGATCTAAATATAATAAATATTATGCATTTTAAAGTCAAGCATACGCAATTAAAAAATACTGTAAAGTGGCCAAATTTAGTTGGTAAAAAAAAATTAATTGCAAGTTTTATTTGCAATTGTTGGCATTGTTGTTGATTTTGAATATAGGATATGTACTTATGCTTAATACAGAGCAGTCCAAAAAGAGATTGAAAAAAGTAGTTGTGAAAATATAAGGTGTGTGGATTAATTGTGTTTATCTTGGAGATAAAATTGGATCAGCTTGTGAAGCCAAATCATTGACAAAAGTTAGATGTGACTGGGACAAGTTTAGAGCATTATTGACATTTCTAACAGCAAGAGGTGTTAGAAATGTCTATAATGCTAAACCGCTAAAGATAAGTAAAGCTACATTTAAAAGTAAAGTTGTACACTACATGCACCCAGAGTGTTATGATGTATTACAATGAAACAATGGAAATGATAATGATGTTCTGCATCTGAAATGAATAACAGAGATGATGATCAGATAGATGTTCAATGTGACTCTAAAAGGTAAGATAAGAAGCTTTAAAAAGATTTTTTTGATATGAAAAAGTGATTAATAATAGTAAGCGTATCTGATAGGACGTGTTGTGAAAGATTTTAGTATGGGCAATATAGAGCATATTGTTCAGTTTTAGTTATTTAGGTACGTTAAGCATAAAGAAACAGATGATTTGGTATCAGCATAATGCAATTTAGCAGTTTCAGGATAAAAAGGTTGGGGTAGATATAGATAAACTTAGAGAAAAAATAATAGTATTTATAATATATATTTAACTTTCAAGTTTCCGTGAAAAAGGTTGTAATAGAGCAAGGTAAATTTTTATTAATGGAATTTTAGAATTAAGTTCATGAGCAACATTTTCAAAAGCTGGAGTTAATATTGTTTTTATCGGTAACATCATTTCAGTTAACTTTTTATAATTCAGATTTAAATGATTATTTACTATAATTTTTAAAGTTCCTGCGTTATATATCATGACAGTGTGGTCATAATTTATATAATAATAATTTCATAAGATAAAGTGCCTTTGTAAAAAGGATATGTTTAAATGGGAAAAGGGTATAGAGTTTATGATGTCAAAGTTATGAGAACAAAATTTATTGATGTCAAAATATTAGCAATCTACATCAAAATATTCAATCATTAGTATTGTTGCAATTTATACCAATAAAGTTTTTATTAAAGTTAAATATATACTTTTTATTTATATTATTATAAGAAACTTAAAAAATTTATATTAAGTATGTAATATTGCTATTATTATTACTAATGACTGTACTAAATGTAATATTTTCTGAACTTGTGTCATTGATAAAGCAAATTTGGTCTGTCAGTCACTACATGGTTCTTGTTTTTTCTTTGGAAAATCATACTGTTTTTATTATTTTAAAAAATAGTAAATTTATGTTTATTTCAAAACAAAAAATTAAAAAAAATTTTTAATCTAATAATAAAGTTAGTTGCACCCATTTTTATTTATGGCTTATGAGATTTTATATGCTTTATAATATAAAAAGTATTACTAATACACAAGTTTTTATCCTATATAGTAAAAACAGATATTTTATAGTAATAAACAGTAAATACCCTAAATTAACTACTTTACCATAATATAAACAAGAACACATATAAAATTACAAGTCGATATCTATGACATCTACACGTAATCTAGAGACAACCATAAAAAGGTACATAGACTGATTTTTTAAAATTGGTTAAACACAAGAATGTTATATATCATTAAAAAGCCCTCGAATACAGTATTTCAAATTATGAAAATCGGACAATTGTGTAAATAGTTATGACGTTTTTAGTGGGAAATTTTCGATATATGGAATTTTTGATAAAACTGTGGTCAAAAAAATATTTTTTCACATAAATTGTTATAACTTTGCCAATTCTTATTTAAATATCTTTAACTTGGTATCAAAAGATAAATGTAAAAAAGGGCTATAATTTCAAACTATTTTCAAGATAAAGGGCGCATCAAGGGATTCAGGAGGGCTGGTAATCCACCACCTATACCTCACAAAAATACATCCTTTTTTCATAAAAGAGTGTTTTTTTAATAAAATTATAAATATTTTTATACACCAATTTGTTATTATTTTATTCCACATCACACGTCTATCTTAAAGTTGGGTGTTTGGTTGTGGGTAAAGTATAACACACTCTATCAAAGTTTTATTCTTTTAAATATTTCAATCTTTACTGTAATAATTAATTCTAGTATAAAAAATAAAAAATCTATTTTAATACATGGGAGGGGGCGTATGCGGCCCCCCTTTCGCCCCATACCTAAAAAAATATTTTAATGAGAAATTAACAAAAAATGTTTAAAAATGCTTTTTTATAAATACATATAAAACAGTATAAAAAACTGTTTTACCACATTACAAGATGTATCATTTTGTCATGTAAAGGAAAAGACTACACACTCCAACCTAAAAAAACACAAGAGCAGCAAGTATTTTGAAATACAAAAAGTAATAGCTATTGCCTTGGCTTTTAGTAAATGATTTATGCTTTAAATTCCATTTATGAATTAAAATAAACTATTTTTAACGACAGACACCACGTGAAGGTAAGCCAGAGCCGTCTATCAAAATAATTTACAAGCCACAAAACTTGCGGTACTTGTTTGCAAGCCACAAAAATTGCAGAACTTATTTTTCAAGCATTTTTACATTATTTCATATTCAAACTAAGAAAATATTAACTCCCCTAATACAACAGCAGAAGATTGTGAAGCCTTGCACTAGCTGTCTCTTTCTTGAGTGTTGTAATAATAGAAAGAGAGAAATATCTTTTATATTGTCGAACAAAGACATTCTCGGTTGCATTAAGACAAGCAGAAATCATTTCTGTCAGTTGGCCATCAATGAAACATAAAGTAGTAATTGATTTTAAATATTTTGGAGCAGCTCTTTCCCAAAAAATTTGTATTTCTACAAAATAATGCAGCAGGATTAGATTTGCAATTAGTAATTGTTTTTAAAATAGAATTTTTTTTTAGATCTCACAGTGAACAAAGAAATAGCTTCTAAACTTCTAAACAACTGTGGCACATGAAACTATGATGAAACTAAAAGTAAAAAAAACCTGTAATCAACAAGAAAAAAATTGAAATTAATATTAAATCTATAGTATACCCATAACGAAAGAAATGACATCGACATCCGCAGTAGGTGTCAAGGAAGCTTAAGTTAAAAAAGGTAATTAACAGAAAAAACAACAACAATTAATTAATCAATTAAAATAAACAAACAAACAAAAAAAAGTTGAAAATGGGATTAAATCTGTACACTACTGAAAAAGAATTGATTGTTATGTTGTTATCCAAAAAAAATGATATTGGTAATAAATCTTTTACAAGTTAAAAAAAGTAATAGTTTTTAAATTTACTAATCACATTCATTGAAGAAAGTACTTGAGATAAAAAACATATGAATTAAACCAAAGCATACATCTTTAAATTTCTACTTATATAAACATAACCGAAATTGAAATATACAAACTTACCAGTGGAAGGCTGAAATATTTGGACTAAAAATAACAAGAAAACTGTATATCAAAACAAAACACCTTAAATTTGACTATAGTAAGTGAATAAGTAACAACCATCAAATAAGTTTTGCATAATGTGTAACAACTTTATTGACTAAGTATATAATGAAAATATTATTACACAAGTAAACATTAGGAAAGGTTGTATAATGATTTAAACAATAACAAAAGATAAAGTATTCTACAACAAGTAAATGTTAAAAGACAATAAAATTTTTTTTGTATTATAATACTTTTTAAGCATTTACATTTATTTTATTATAAATAACACCAAAAATTATGTTACTCATGACTTACAGAATCTCAAAGATTGATGAAACAATAAGCCCGCATCTAAACAAGAAGGAAACATAAGAAATGTTTGTGTAATGATTTAAACAATAGTAAAAAGACTAAGTATTATACAATAGATAAATGATAAAAGATCAACATACCAGCTGTACTCAATGTAGATAAAAGTAAAGGTAAAAAAAGGATGTAAAGAACAAAAAATACATAGTTTTTGCCAACAAATCTATGCACAGTTGTTTAAAAAAAAATAGCTTTCAAGCTTACCAACCATAGCATGTGGTGGTGACAAAGCTAAAGATGAAAAAATTAACCGAAATAACTTTGATTTTGGCATTAGCTCTATACAGAGCTGAAAAAATTTTTTTTATAACTTATCTACTGTGGCAGATTTTGATGAAACCAGAAGAAGAAAAAAAAGGTGTAATCAAATTAAATAAAAAAAGGGATTAAACTTATAGTATAACTTTAAAGAATAGTAGTATAAATAGCTAATAAAGAAAAAGCTTTTTAACCAACTGCATCAGATGATGATGAAGCTAAAGTTAAAAAAGGTGTAATTAAAAAAAAAGCAGTTTTGGCAACAAATTCAAAAAAACTAATCCAATAAAATAATTTGTAATGAACAAGGAAAAGTAATGGTGTAAATAGCAAATAAAATAATGGTGCAAATACCAAAATAAGGTGTTATTTAAAAAAAAGTCTTGAATAGGTTTAATCTAGTGAATGATTTTTAAAAGTTTAACAAAAAACAAACTTGTAAAAGTAATAAACAATAAAATTATTATGAAAAAACAAACGAACTTACTATCTGTTTGAGTAGCCATGTTATCAATATTGTTCATTTTTTAAATTACTTAAAATCTAAGTGAAACAACATGCAGTAAATATTTTAAAAGATAAAAAAACCCCTCTCTAACCCCACCCTATCTCGGCTATTTTCGAAAAACATGAGGTACCAAAAGTGTTTTACTGATTTAACTATCTGCTACATAATATTTTTTCTTAAAATTGGGCAGGTGCAAAGAAAATGCATGTAAAAATTTATCTAAAAAATCAAAAAAGCGGAATAAAGATTCCTTCGACAATAATTTAACAAGTAAACATCGACATAAATTTCATGAGAAAAATACTCAAAAAAAGGTGTAACAACCGTACATAAAAGTAACACAAATAACAAGCTTAACTCTTCTTCTCTCCAAAAATATACTATGTGTATAGATGTTTTAAAAAAAAACTTTTATCTAAACCTATTCAAAAAAAAAAATGACGGGAAATCTGCTAAAAAAATCGAAAAAAATAGAAATTAGGTACTAAAAGTGCTAGACTAATTTAATTATCTGCTACATAATATTTTTTGATGAAATTTGGTAGATGCAAAGAAAATGCATGTAAAAACTTATTTAAAAAATCAAAAAAGCGGAATAAAGAGTCCTTTGACAAGAATTTAACAAGTAAACATTAACCTATTTTTTATGAGCGAAATACTCAAAAAAATGGTATAACAGCCATACATAAAAGCAACACCAAAAACAAGCTTAACTCTTCTTCTTTCCAAAAATACACTATGTGTATATATGTTTGTAAAAAGAAACTCCTCGAAAATACGTTTGCCTTACACTACCTAAAAAAAAGTAAAAAAATATGAGTCACAGAATTTCAACACAAAATTCGGTTCCGTAAATCGCTATTTCCGCGTACCAACTATAAGCTAAAAACGTTACCTGAGTTTACTTATGCACATGAACTAGAATGTTTTTCTCAATAAATTGCTAAAAAAACAATTACTTTTAAAGTAATAAATTCATGATTATTTTAGATAGATGCTGGCAAGCCATAATGGATTGCTTAGAACTTATCTAAAATATTTCAATCAAATAAACACTGCATTGAACTGATGAAAATAGTGACTCTCCAAATAAGTGTTGTCGTTGCATTTTGATGGCAATAGAATGTTCTTATCTAAAACATTTACTTTACAAATTGCATATATTGTTTCTTTAGTAAATAATTTTCGATTTCGATTTCACTGCTTATCCAACCAGCTTTTTTGTGAAATATAAATAGCACTAATGTTCTAATAAGGTATTTGCGTATGCGTGTACAATAATGCGCTCTGAGCAGCCTATGGGTACGTAGAGGGCATTGCGCTCTACGAAGACACTACGTTTTTTTTTGTTTTTTTTTATTTCATTTTATACATATCTTTTTTCTATTATAAAAAATAAAGCATATTATCTATATTGTAAAGGTGTTTATGACATATTTTTTTATATTTGTTTCTTTTTTGTATGTAAAATGCCCAAAACTAGTTCTGCTATTTGTGATTATTCTGAAAAAGAACCAACTAATAAAGATGGTGAAGTAGTGTCAATACAATTTCCAAAAAGTGCCGAAAAATGTATAAACTTGCTAAGGGTTTAACATCTAGTATGAGATACCACTTGAAAATAATTCATTCATCTATGCATAAATTATTAGTTGAAAAGGAATTGAGAACTTCAGTTAAGTCTATCAGCAAAAAAAAGTTATGAAAGAAGTTTCTGCTTGCTTAATCAGTCTCAGCTTAAAGCAAACTGCAATGTGCAGTTTGCTTTAAAGTCTGTCGTTTCCGATCACTTTTTTAATAAATTTAAATTCAGTTGCATATTTGTCACTCCATTGAGTTTTTTGTTTCTTTTTCTCAGACATAATGCTCTAAGAAAGTCAAATTACTAATTAAAACAATCTTAATTGTATATTTTTTACTTACTATCTTATCTAACATAGCTAGTTTATTCTTATTTAGGAATAACAAATATAAATTTAAATATTAAAATAATAATAATACAATTTCTTGTCACTTTAAAAAACTTTCAACGTATTATCTTAACCTTTTCAGGTTAAGATAATACGACAAAATTCAAAATTCGAAATTCGATAGTAATTCGACGACATCATAATTTGCAAATTTGTTTTTAAAAAAAACGTTAAAATTTTCATTAAAAATTAAAAAGTTAAATTTGCACTAAATAATTCAAAAATACGGGACAAATGTGGTCAAATAAAGGACACGGGACATTTTGTAAAAATACGGAACTGTCCCGGCTAAATATTCGCAGATGGCCACCCTAATCAAAACATTCGTTTGTTATTTTTGAATTTGCGTTTGCTATATTGGCAAAATTTACGTCTTGTCTTTTCAGGATCACTTCTGGTTCTTTTCAAATTCGTCAAACATGTCTTTCATTATCTTTGTTATTTCCAATAGTGTAACTGCCATTCTTATTTGTTGGTTTATTTATTTTATTTTGATAACTTTGTTATTATTTTTATTATTATTATTTTATTGACCACCCTCAAAAAAAAACACGTCCGTTCATTAGAAAAGCCATCAAGTAATAAATTAAAATTAAATATGAATAATTTTTATATGTAAAAATACATAATTTATAAGAAAAAAAGTAAATTTAAAAGAAAAAAATTCTCTTCGTAGCCCAATCACGGTGGGCCGTGCTTTCATTAGGTCGCAGAAATCTTATCAAAGGAGAAAATAAATAATATAAACTTCTAATTTTGAGAAAACGTAAAATTAGGGATTTTACGATTAATGCCTATATGAATTTTTAATAATAATAAAAAAAGGTGCCATCATAGGTAACAGATGCTTTGGATTGGAGATCAATTTTTAAAAATCCTAATTCGGATCACTTTGATAAATTATAACTTTGAATCCATCTCTCTAATCAACTGAACTTTTTGTTAATACGTATAGGTTAACATAAAATTTGATTTGTATTAATTTTTTAACTAGTTTTTAAGATTAAGCTCCTTAAAAAAACAAAAAGTTTCAATTCCAAAAAAAAAATATCAACTTTAGCGTGGGAATTAGGGAAAAAGCTAAGATGCCAGACTTTTAATTTTTTGTTATTTTAAAAGAATAGCACACTTGCTATCTTTCACTCTATAGCACACTTGATGTCTTTCACTCTATTGCACACTTGATGTCTTTCACTCTATCGCACACTTGATGTCTTTCACTCTATAGTACACTTGACGTCTTTCACTCTATAGCACACTTGCTATTTTAAATAATTGAAATATAAAATCAACTCTTTCTGTTAAAAACGATGAAAAAAACCTTTTTGCTTATAAAGTGAAATTTCGTGCAAATTTAATTCCCTCAATTTAAATAGTTTCTTCTTAAGAAAATTATTAGATAATGATCTAAAATTTTCAAAACATGCTTGTGTTATGTATATGTACAAAATGAAAAACTTCGGCAAAATCTGAGATGGTGCATGAGGAACCTCATAAAAATTTGTTCCACTTGGCGTTCAATAAACATATAAGTAATGTAGATTATTTCTGACTCCTTTAGGAATTCTCAATTCATACGAGACATATTCATTAACTTGTCAAAAGTTATTGATACTATTATTTACCATACTTTATTAAAAAACCTGGAAAGCTATGGTTTGAGCGATAAAACCCTAAATTGGTTAAAAACAATATGTTTATAAAAAGAAATCTTCATTGCAATTAACAAATATAGCATGTGGTGTTCCCCATGGATCCCCTTTTGTCCACATATCTTTTCCTGGTGCAGCTCAATTTGTTAAGTGCAAAGTATTTTGGAAAAATGTGGTTTCTACAAAATACGAGACATTTTTAACTCTTTACACATCTTATTACACATTAATTTGTGTCTTTTTGGATCATCATAACGAAAAATATCGTCCAGAACTATACAGTTTTTCTGATTTTTCTATTTTTGCAAATTTCTTGTAAACCTTCAGTTTGTTGATTAATTTGAAAAAAGAGTCAAATAAATTTTTGAATATCATAATTTATTTAATACTGCTAACAGAACAATATAATTTATTTAATTTATGCTTCTGTTGGCTGTAAAGTTGCAGTAAAATTCTTTTGAAGTAAGAACACGACTAAAAGTTGTTCAAATGCCTCAGCATAGGTTTTGTAAACAAATCATGCACTATTTTAAAGTGATTCAGCAAGAATATCTTAGAAGTT
The DNA here is from genome assembly GCF_038396675.1 of Hydra vulgaris. Classification (NCBI taxonomy): domain Eukaryota; kingdom Metazoa; phylum Cnidaria; class Hydrozoa; order Anthoathecata; family Hydridae; genus Hydra; species Hydra vulgaris. Next base: position 60,944,962 of record NC_088922.1, on the reverse strand, counting down.
TTCTTAACTTTATATACTTGATTAAAATATATTATTTTTAATATCTTTTAATCAAGTTTGTTTTTATTTTTAAAAGAAACACGAAAATTAACTGCAATAGAACCTCACAAAGTTTATATAGAAATATTTGAACTTCTTCCAACACTGAGTACTCTTGGTGAATCTAACTATATTGTAAAACACAATTTGCTACATACGAAACCTGGTTATGACAATACAAATCAAAGCAACGCAGCTCGCAGGTTTTTTTTTTCTAAATCTGGAAACGAACGGAGAGATTAGACTTTGAATTAATTTAAAAAGTTAAGATTACAGGGTTAGACGTCAAATTGATTAAAAAAATTAGTGTTTGATGAAAAAAGCTATTTTCTGGCTATGATATTAATTGTGTCGAACTTGAAAAACTTTGTTCCGTAACTAGAACTCAGTATCTAGATTTATATATTTGGTACTGCATGCCTGTTATAGTGCGCAAAGATTTAATGCATAGTACGGAAATCATAAAGTCATGTATTTTTTAAACTGAACAGCTCCTCCAAGAATCTCAAGAAGCACGAAATAAAGATGGTTGAAGATTCCAAGAAAATCATGCAAAGAAACAGTCACGTTTTTCTGCAAACATAGAATTGCTTAATATTCTTCTAACAACTTCTGAACCTATTAACAATTTTCTTAAAAAACTGCCTGAAAAATGAAGGATGAAAAGAAGCCAGTAGAGGTTTTGAACTTGGTTGCCTCTCCTGAAACAAAAGGAAATTTTTTTTAAACGAACCATTTAAATCAAATCAAGTTAAATGTATTCAAAAATAGATTTTACATTTCAAGGAGTATTTACATAGAGTACAACCCAGTGGGCACAAGATGTAAAAAAGACGTCTTTTGAACGTTCAAAAGACGTCTTATTTAGGTCCTGTGCCCACTGGGAAGTACTAATTCTAAGTAAACAACTTAACGAAAAACTAAAATACGAAAAAAATACAATACATAAACAGAAACTTTTATGTTGTAGTAATAGAATAAGAAGTTAATGTTACAAATGGTAAATCTTTTAAAGAATTGAGAGATAAGTGTTCTGAGGATTCAAATCGTAAGTTTTATGTTGACTAATTATAATTTTTTTGTATAGCTTTATGTATTTTTGCTTTTAAATATAGTTTTTATATCATAACTAATTTTTTTTTAATTCTTAATATCTTTTTAACTTCTAAGTTGTATAATTACCGGTAGTAGTTAACCGGTGGTAGTTTTTTTATTATTAATACACTCTTAACTTCTGAGTTAAATAATTACCGGTGGTAATTATTCAATGAAACAAAAATGTTTCATTTGGCCAGAATAATTGCATAGAAAAAAAAAAAAAATTTGTCCAGCAAACTTGTATTAGAAATTTAACTGTGTGACTGTTTGAAAAGGGATTCGACTTTGCTTATCATCTTCTCTATATGCCCTATGCCGTTTTAGAATTGATTTTAATTATTTGATCAATATCCTATAAATTTAAACCAAATTTTTAATTTATTCTTAAAAAACTACCTCAAAATACTAAAGAAAATTCAAGCGCCAACAAATTTTTGCTGTCAATATAACACGTGTACACTTTTTTTTTTTTTTAAACTATGGTCATGTGGTAAAATTGTGCATAAAACATACAAAATCGTGCATAAACACACAAAAAGCTTTAGAATAGTTGTACACCTTAATGTTTGTTTAAAATTTTTACAGTTTTAAGAAAAATGTGAGTAAACAGATAACGTAAAAAAATACTTAATCCAAATTATTTATTCGATTTATTGAGCCCAATGTGCAAAATTGGTGTCGAGATTTCTTTATAAACTAATAACTTCTTTTTCCTTCAAATCCATATACACGTGTAGAATTAAAATGCGTGATACATAAAAAAAGTACGTGTTTAAAAAAGCGAACCTCGCCATAGGTTCATCCAGCACAAAACTATTTTTATGCCAAAATATTTTTCTCCAAGTTTACATCAAAAAATCTTTCTTGATTAGTTGTTAGTGTTTTGTCTTGAATTTCTGTTGGGTAAACAATTTTTAATCCTATAAAAATACTTGAAAACATTATAGTAATAATGATCAACTGATGTTTATATTTTTTTATTTGTTTTTTAAATTTGTTCAACACAGGATCAGGTTTTAGCACAAATCTTTTGTTATGAAAGTGAAAGAAACATTATAGTTTACTATTTAAATATTTTGTTATATATATATATATATATATATATTTATATATATATATATATATATATATATATATATATATATATATATATATATATATATATATATATATATATATATATTCAACCTTTAATCATTTATTCTTATGTTTTTTGAATTATTTTTATTATTGATTATACATTTTTAAGATATAAGTAATTAAAGAGAGAAAAAAGCGTTAACTATTAACATAAAGTACAAACTCGAATATAATACGTGAAGCTTTTATAAATTTTTTATCTGTTATAAATAAGAATTTTATTATACAAGTTACTTTTTAATTTGGCTATACAAACTATGTTAACTTAATAATTAAATTACACAAACTATGTTCACTTAATGATTAAATTATACAAGTAAGGCTTAGTTGATTGTTTCTGAAAAATATGTTCATTTGATAGCTGTATTTATTAAGTTGTTTATGTGGTAAAGTTATTATTTAATTATAGTTTATTTACAGTTGAATTTATTTATAGTTGTTATTAATAATCGTTTAACTATCAAGAAGCATTTTGGAAAAAGTCTTTTTTTCTTTTTTCAAAACTAATGTTAATGCTGTTATAACTTTTCAGAGAACAGCTGAATACTTAATGTTAAAAATGAAAAAAAAAGAGAGTTTTTTTTTCTTTTTCTTTTTTTTTACTTTATTCTTAAAAATGTTTTATAATTTAACAATAAAGTTGCTATTATTTCTTAAAATCTAATCCTTAATAATGATATCATTTTTATAAAAACTTCATTATTAGTGCTTTTAATAAAATGCCATGGAATTTTGCGCTCTGTTCACTATTTACTTCTTTTATAACAATTTTATCGATTTCGACAGCAATTGGTGATCATAGTAAATGCTCTGAAGTTCCGATAGAATTGAGTGATACAGAAAATTCATCCGTGATTATAGGTGGAATGTTTCCAGTACATTATTGGGATGAAAAAAGTAAAACCTACGCGTTAAACAAACCAGGACTTTTATGGGTTGAAGCCATGATATTTGCAATTAATGAAATAAATAGCAGAATTGACTATTTACCAAAAACAAAATTAGGATATCGTATACAAGACAGCTGTAATGACATAAATATTGCCATCGAATCCGCATTAGAACTAACCCAAGGCTTTATTCCATACGAAGAAGTACATGATAACTATATATGCCAATGTAATTATAATACTACAAAAGCAATTGCATTAGTTGGCGATGCAGCTTCTGCAACTTCTACAAACATAGCAGCTATTTTATCTTCAAGTGGAACTACTCAAATAAGCTACTCAGCCACATCTACTGATCTCAACGCAAAGCAGTTATTCCCGACATTTTTAAGAACAGTAGCTCCTGACAATCTTCAAGCGGGTTTAATCGTTGATTTATTAGTGCTCAATAACTGGACATACGTAAATGTAATAGCATGCGATGACGACTATGGTAGAGTTGGTTTTAACGAAATTTTATCTATATTAAAAGAGAAAAACGTGTGTATTTTTATTCAAGAGATTTATGATGTAAAAGGTGATTCGAGTGGAAACATAACAAAAAGAGTTGTTCAAAGACTTAATATAGAAAAACAAGCAAGCGTTATAATTCTTTGGTGTCAACGACCTGAAGCAATTCAATTTTTAAGAGTAGCAGAACAAATGCGTTTGCACAATAAAACATGGATAGCTACAGAAACATATGGTTCTAGTGAAGAAGTTTATAAAATAGATCCTAATGTTGTTAGAGGAATGTTTGGAGTAATTCCAATGCAAGTAAGATACGAGCCATTTGAAACCAGGTTAAAATCTATGACACCGGATTTGGTGTACAAAAATCCATGGATTAACGAATATTGGAAAGAAAAAAGCTGTGAAGCTAGAAACGCGACAACTTGCAAAAACATTAATTTGAGTGACCTACCTAAGAGCAAATACGTAGAAGTTTTTCATGCTGTTCAATCAATTGCTTTTGGACTGCATGCTTATATTAAATCAGAAAACCCATATACTATTGAAACTAAAAAACTTTTTTCATATATTAAAAATGTAAATTTTTCGGGTATAAATAATTTATCAGTTTCATTTGATGCTAATGGAAACCCCAGGGATGCAGGTTACTCTATAACTAACTTGAAGGTAGATCACCATTCTAATTCAACATGGCAAGTAATTGGTTTTTGGACTAAATCATCAGGTAAAATAGTTTTTACTTCGAATGAGCAAATAAATTTTGCAGGAGGTTTATTAGAACCACCTGTTTCATCTTGCAGAGAAATATGCAAACCTGGTTATTTTAAACATTCATTTGAAAATGCATGTTGCTGGCAGTGTGTAAGATGCGGAAAAAACAGTGTTCAATCAAAATATGGACAGAGTAGTTGTAAAATTTGCCCTGATGACAAAATAGTAAATACTGAAAAAACATTATGTGTTTCGCCTAAACAAATTTTTATGAAACCTGATAGCGAAGAAGGTATTTTCTTACTAATTTGTTCAACCATTGTATTTTTATTTGTGGTATACGTTGTGTACATATTTTATAAACATGGAGAAACACCAATTGTGAAAGCGTCAAACAAAAACTTATCTTTATTGCAACTTGGAAGTATTATTTGCTTGCTAATGCTGCCATTTCTTTATTTTCAAACGGAAAATACGAAATACAGGTGCGGAGGCCGTCTAATTTATTTTGTTTGCTTTAGTTCTATAACTATATCTGTAACGTTTACAAAAGCTGATCGATTATTACGGATATTCAACAACAGTAAATCAGGTTGTTTGACAAAAAACAGTATTTTAAAAACAAATAAAGTGCAGTTTATGACAGTTGCAGCTCTAACTTTATTAGGTATTTTAATATGTATTGTTTCTTACTTTGCTTTTCCTATTGAAGTCTGTGACAAAAAAAAGATGGAAGAAGAAGAAGAACCGCTAACTGTTTGCTACTGCGCCGGTTCCTACGACTCCATTCTATTTTTAACAATTGGATATGTAGCAGTAATAGCACTAATTTGTGGAGTATATGCATTTAAAGCACGAAACTTACCTGAAACTTACAATGAAGCAAGATTAACAAGCTTTGCAATGTTTATATTTTTATTATCGTGGCTGATGTTTGTTCCTATATACTTAAGCACAAAAGATCAACAACAAAAACTTTCAGTTTGGTGTTTTATGTGTTTTTCATCTACGACATGCTATGCTTTTATCATGTATTCACCAAAAATATATTTTATTTTCTTTAAAACGGAAGAGAATACAAAAGATAGGTTTAGAGCCAAAATTCACCAACCAAAATCTACATTTAACGCATCAACAAATGAATTTGAAATTCAAGAAAACTAAATTTTTAAAATTGAATTATAACCTAAATAGTTAGATACAGTCAAATATTCGTTTAAATAAAAAATGAAGAGAAATAATTAAATTAAAAGTCAATTAATTAATAATTAGTTTTATTAAAGTTGAAAGCAAAGTTGATAAATCGTCCCCTTAGTATTATCTTGTTCTATCTACAAATGTAATAAATAAAATATTCTATTTTATGTAAAATAAATACAAAAAAAGATTATTTATAAATAAATACAATGTTCAATGTAATATAGTATAATATATTATATTAAGTAGAACATTGCATTTATTTATATACATACATTTTTTGCATTTATTTTATATATTAGATAGAACATTTTATTTATTACATTTGTAGATAGAAAGGTAATACTGAGGGGACGAAATGGCTTGAATCTTTTCGCCCCCACATTTCTTACGCAGAAGTCGGCGGCTGCCTCCCAATACACCTTTAAAATAAAATGTTCTTTCTTTCACCTCCAGTGGCTTCCGCCTTTGTAATAGCAGCCACAGCCAGAGTTTTATTTGTAGGCAAAATGTTTTAGTGGCAGACGCCAATAAGGAGGCGGAAGCCATTCGTAGCCGCCTCCAAATAAAATTTTGGAGGAAAAATCATTCGGAGGCCGTCTTTAGTGGCCTCTGCCTCCCAGCTGGCTGCGGCCACTAAATTGGAGGCGGAAATATTTGCCTCCCGCCGGCGGTTGTAATGAAAAATATTTTAAATTTTTATAAAAAGTAAAACTTATTTTTAAAAAATAATTTTTTTGCAAGTAAAAAGATATTTTCAAAAATTTTTATTCACTTGTAAATAGGTTGTGTCGAATTTTTACCGTTAACAAACAGTATCATATTCACAACTACCTACAATTCAAGTGCGCAAGGTTTTAAACTAGTCTTAATTAATAGTTATTAGTATAACGACTATGTTATATTTAAACGGTATAAGATATGAGGTAACAGTTGGACACCACTTCCCAGTGGGCACAGGACCTAAATAAGACGTTTTTTGAACGTTCAAAAGACGTCCAAAACGTTTAAAAGACGTTTACAAAACGTATTTTTTACGTCCTGCGCCCACTGAGTTTTTAGTGAAAATTTAAAATTAATAATTTCTATTGACGTCATCTTTGGTTTATCTTTTTAGCGGCTTTATATTAGCATTATTTTAGGTCTCAGTTATTCAGTTTGAAATATAACGAATAGATTATTACTCAACTTGCCAAGTAAATAAGGAATTCTTAATATATGAGAGGGTCAGAATTCTAAAAAAGTGAACAATTTTTAATTTTTTAATATTTACAAATTCGTAATATATACTAGAATCTTTACAAAGTAAGTAAAATTTTAAAAAAAAAATCACAAAGTTACGTTATACAAAAAATATATATACAATAAAACTGTAAAGTATTTGAAATTACTTAAAAGAACGCAGAATACATGCAGAAGACCGTCTTGAAGACATGCAGAAGACCGTCAGAAGACAGTCTTGTCATCAAGAAACAGCTATGCGTTAAAATAAGTTTATATTTTAAAAAAAAAGGTTTTCAGTTTTCGGCAGAATGAAAATAAAAATCCAAAATGCAAAAAACAAAGAATGCAGACAAAAAGAAGTTTTTAATTTTTTTAAATATTATTTCAATACACATAATTATAAGTAGGTACACGATTTGCTAAATAGGTAATATATAGTCGTTCAAGTGTTCATAAATAAGGCTATTATTTGTTTTTGTATTTTTATTATTGGATAATATTTTGTTATTGGATATTGTTAACTTCCTGGTTAAATGCACTTCCGCGGTGCTCTGTGACAAGACCATTAGGTCTTCTTGGGGCACCTAAATAACAAAATAAATAAATAAATAAATAAAAAACATATATAGCTATGATCGCAGTGTATTATACATATATTGGCTGACCTAAATATACCTTTTAAAATATTTTAAACTTAATTTAAACCTTTTAAAAGCTTTTTAAACTCATTTTAAACCTTTCTAAACTTTTAAAAGTTTTAACTTTTGAAAATTTTAAACTGTTAAAGGTTTTAAAATAGTCAATAACTTTTAACGTTTTAGAGATTTTGAATTTTTTTTTTTGTTGTTCTTGTTATAATTTGTCAAACGTTTTAGCGAAATACAACGAGGTCGTAAATTTTTAATGCTTTTTAAAAGATATTATTTTACAATATCTAATTATTAAGGAGTAAATTATAACGTTGTTGTAAATAATAAAATAAAGAAAAAATTTAGACTTGTTCAAAAAAATTTTTGATCAAAATCTGACAATTTAGTTACAAACTTTTAAATTTTTTCATTACAACCGCCGGCGGGAAGCAAATGTTTTTCGCCCCCAATTTTGTGGCCGCAGCCAGCTGGGAGGCAGAAGCCATTGGAGGCAACCTATAAATGATTTTGATTCCGAAATAACATTTGGAGGCAACCACCAATGCCTTTCATCTCCCTATTGGCGTCGGTCTTCAAAATATCTTGCCTCAAAAAAAAATGTGACTGCGGCCGCCAATAGAAAATCGGAACCAACTGAAGGCGGAAAAAAGAGCAATTTACCGCTAATAATTTATTGGGAGACTACCACCAACGGCTTCCCTAAAAGTCGAACTTTTGGCACAAAGCTACTTTGACGCTAGGCGGAATTATCAACTCTGATTGAAAGTTATGAAAAAAATATTTTTTATTGTTGTTTTTCGTTGTTACAACTTATTTTTTAGATTGTTTTTTATTTCAGTTCAATATTATCCATTGATATCAGGGGGTTGATACAGCATTTCTTATGTTTGAGATAGATAACTTCCAGGTTCGGAACAAACTCCAAACATTTATATGTTTATGTTTATATCCAATAAGGATACTTAGCAAAAAATTGTGATGATCGGAGCCTGTTATTAAAAAAGTCCAAAAATTTTGGCCACAACTGCTCCAAACGTGAGAGCAAAAGTTGATAAAAACTTTTTTTAATATTCTCAAACTTATATAAATCGATAAGTTCTAAGTTTCATAAAATAATCTCTACTTGTTCAAAAACTATGCCTATATAATTTTAGGAGGTTACATCAAAAAATGCTACATCCGCTCTTAGATGTTTTTCAAAAACTGAAAAATCTTAAACGCTCTATTTTCTAAACAATTTTTAGTTATTTTAATGGTTTATTCTAAATAAAATATTTTTAATTTCGATTTACTTTAAATTTAGTCATAAGGTTTACTTAAGTTGGTAAATATTGACCTTATTATTGAATCAATTGAGAAATAAAATGTTTAAAAAACCCATCAGCTTTTTATTGCTTAAAATGCAAAACTTAAATGAATCGTGTTTTCTCTTTAATTTACACTGACCAATAAAATTTGATGAAATTTTTTTACGAAAATAGTTTCATTTGTACTTTGTTAATTTTGGGGAGCGAAAATCGAATTTAGCATTTGTTTTAGCGTTTAACGTGTAAATATAAATTAAAAATTGTTTTTCTTTTTTATGATATATTTACAAATCACATAAATAGTCTTTTGATGACAAAACTTATATTTGGATTGAATAATATAATTTATGTAGAGTGCGATATTACCAGTACGTATGTAAAATAGTCTTGTCTGAACCCCAAAAATGTTTAATCACATTTTTGGGGTTCAGTGAGATCTTCTGTGAAAGGACTTTAAATCAGGCACTAAAGTCCAGCAGTATTCAGTAAATAATGAAGGTGAAGATTTTCTTTTATAATGACCTTCCATCTAATTTCTTGATTTGTTTACCATGCTCATCAGATACATCACACATGTTTTCAGGGAAAAAAATTCAGATGATAATCCATAAAGTGAAGTTTGAATGACATACTGCAGCCTAGGCTTTTATAGCTCTTCATCAGATTCTTTCTAAGAGATTCAAATATGCAGGTTTATGTCGTTCAAGAAAAACATTGCAAGCATTTCGAAAAAACAGCCATGCTATTTTTTTGAACCGGTGTCAGAGTGTCATTAAAGTGCCGATCGAGTAGCAACTGCCTTAACTGTAGTTTGATGACCTTTTTTACTTTCGCAGAACACAATTTCAGGAATTTTGTTTTCAAAAAGTTTATTGCATCACAACCTTTGTCAAGTACTTTTACAAACTGTTTGATGAGGCCTCTGTTTTGTTAGGTGGCAATACAATCTTGCTCGGTGAAAAAAGTTGAGGATTAGCCACATTTTTAAATCCAAAAGTAAAATCGTTTCATTTAGGCCGTATTTTCTCTTTTTCTTTTATTTTTAGCAATTAATAATAGCATTATTATTAATTTATTTTGCCGTGTTTTAAAAATTACAAAAAAAGATATTACATTAATAGAAAATCCTGGCCGGAGCAAGAAGAAGACAAGTTGTCTTATCACTAAGCCCCGTTACATTAAAACTCTAAAACGTGTTTAAAATTTACATACGTAATAAATGATAAATAAAACAGTATAAATACATACAATTTCAGCAATAAATAAAATAATCTTTTGCTAACAATATTCAGCAAAATAATTTTAAAAATAAAAAAAGCGCAAACAAGAGAAAATCATGAAAGTTATCAATCCACAAAATATCATTTTGTATAAAAATGCATAACATACAAACAAGAGTTATGTTTTAATAAAAATAATGCAATAAAAATAAGAATTTGGGTTGATTAATAAATATCAACAAAAACATAAACAAAAAAGCGGATTTGCTTTTATGTATATCGTTTGTTACTAATGGTTTGTAAACCAATAGTAACAAAAGCTAAAGAAAATGCAAAAGTTTAACTGATTATTTTTAGTGATTTAATTCAAACCTTTTTGAATTGCCAAAAAAGATATTAAAAAAGATATTTAAAATCTAATATACCAAAGTCCATGTTTAGCAAACGCCGTTCTAAATTCGCCTTAAAATTTTCCAAAGTGCAATTTAAAACGAAGTTTTGTTTTTCATTGAAAATTGGATAAAAATTTTTCCAAACAAAAGGTCCCCGATATTGAATTTGGTACGAACCTAATTTAAGATGTATTATTGGAACGACAAAGTTATTCTCTGAAAATTTGGTCGGATATTTATGAGAGATTTCATTAAAATAGGATTGAAATGTTACTGGAGATAACCCACGTTTTGCTTTAAACATAAATAGTTTAACTTGATGAATATTAAGCTTATAAATATTTAATGCTCCAAGCTGACGTAAGAGAGGTTCACATTGTGCATTTCTGGTTGCCCCAAATATTATCCTGCAAGCATGTTTTTGTTTGTTATAAATATTCTTTAGTTTAGTGTGAGTTGTGCTACCCCAGGCAACGTTATAGTATGAAAGATAACTGTGTATAAACGAAAAATAAAGATTTTTTAAAGACTCATTATTAAGAAAAGGTTTTGTTCGATATAAAATGGAAATATTTTTTGAGATTTTACCTTCAATATATTTAATATGAAATTTCCATGACAATTTTTCATCTGAAAGCACTCCCAGAAAGTTTGTAATCATTCCCTTTTAATTATTACGCTATTGATTAAAAGATTGGATAATTTAAGAGGAATACTCACGGTTTTACTAGGCTTGTGGAATAGGATAAACTTTGATTTCTCTGCATTTACTGAAAGACGGTTACTTATAAACCACTCATTGATCTTATCTAATTCTTCATTTACTATTCTAAAATGAACATCAATATCTTTGTGAGAATAAAATTAATTAGTGTCATCTGCAAATAAAATAGTATTGAATCTTTTTGATGCTAAATATTAGTCATTTTTATAAATTAAAAATAATAAAGGTCCTAAAATAGAACCTTGGGGTACCCCACAAGTTATTATATTTTTTTCGAGTCTTTTGATTCTTTGAGTATAAATTGTTTTCTGTTGGTTAGGTATGATTTAAACCAAAGTAAACTTTGATTTACTTTGGTTTAAATCATACCTAACCAACAGAAAACAATAATTACCACAATTTTCTAGTTTTTTCAAAAGTATCTTAGGGTTTAAAGTGTCAAAGGCTTTAGATAAATAAATAAAAGCCCGTATTGTATAGCAATCACTATTAAACTCATTTGATATATGCTCAACCAATTCAATTATTGCATAGTCAGTGGAATGGCTTTTTTTAAAACCGTATTGATTAAAGTATAAAATCTTATTTTCAGATAAATATTTATAAAGTCTGTTATACATAAAGCGTTCAATTAGTTTCAAAAAGCAGGGCAAGACTGAATATGGTCTGTAGTTTGAAACATCAGTCTTATCACCAAAATTAAAAATCGGTGTTATTTTTGCAATTTTTAATTTATCTGAAATATGACCTGATTTAAGTGAGAGATTAAAAATATGGAAAACGAGGGTTCAAAAATATGGAAAACGAGGGTTCGATAATATAAAACAGATTTTATTGCATTAACAATAATTTGATCTATGCCTGCACTTTTATTTTTTTTCAGACTATTAAAAGCATTATGCAGTTCACTTTTATTTATAACCGGTTCGTCCATAATTATATCAGTCTTAGTAAGATATGAATCGAATTTTTTTTGTCCAAATGGAATTTTTGCTGTTAAGTTTGGACCAACATCAGGGAAGAACTGTTTCATTTCTCAATAATAACTTCAAGGGGTAAACAGATTCTATCTGTTGACCAGCCTTGCATCCCTTCTTCATCTATTAGGCTAGCGCAGATGTATTTTTAATACATTGTTTCCAGTTTAGGATGTTGAACGCTGGATATTCTCGACTCAATGCATGGGTTTTGCTTGTGGCAACTCATTCTATTATCTCCCAATGAGGTACAGCTCTAAAACTCAGTTTTATGGTTCTGAGGCCCGCTGGTAGTCAGGTTTCCCAAACTCTGTGGTAGCTCTCAGAGAGGCTGATTCCATCAACAGCTAAAAAATATCAAAGTATTAACAGTGCCATGTTGCACATGGATGGTGTCCATGTTTATACTTTTGGTGTGCATTGTGGAGGCCACATTTGGAGCCCTTTATTACGGCTTAGGGTTTATTAGTAGTAATGAGGCGATTGCTTGGGCTATTAAACGGTGTTCTGAGTACTATCTAGGCTTTGAGTCAAGTTCTTCAATCTAATTTAAAAATGAATAAAGTCACAAAAATTATAAAACACAAAAAACCATCATCATCACCAAGTTCTCTAAACATATCATTCACTAATATTCGTGGTCTTCGAAGTAACTTTTCTTCTGTTGAGTCTTATCTCTTGCAAATTTCAACAAACCTACTTGCTCTTTGTGAGATTAATTTGAGTTCAGCTGTCTCATCTTTTGATCTTGGTGTTGATGGTTATCTTCCTTAATTCGTAAAGACTCCAATAGTCACATGATTGGCCTGGGCATTTACATTCGTAAGAATTCACCCATTTGTCGTGAAACTAGGTTTGAAACCACAGACTATTCTTTTATGTGCTTTTGTTTAGCATCACTTCACTCTATTGCTTTTCTCTTTGTTTTAAATCGCTCTCCTTCATCTCAAGACTGCACACTTTTTGACGTTATTTCTGATCATATTGACCAAGTTCTCTCTCTTTATCAATCAGCTAATATAGTTGTTGTCGGTGACTTTAATGCTCACCACTCTGAATAGCTTGGCTCAAGTGTCAGTGACTCTGCAGGCATTAAAGCCCACAACTTTTGCCTTTCTCAAACCCTAACTCAAATAGTCAACTTTCCAACTCACTTTCTTGACAACCCGAATCATTTACCTTCTCTACTCGACTTATGTCTTGTTTCTGATCCTAGTCAGTGCTCAGTTTCTCCACATTCACCCTTAGGTTCCTCTGATCACAGTTTGATCTCTTTAAAACTAATATCTTATTCTTCTCCATCACCCAAATCCCCCTATTATCGAACCTCTTACAACAAAAGTTAACATTAAAGTTGACTGGGATTCTTTCCGTGATTTTCTTTGTGATAGCCCATGGGTAGAAATCTTTTGTCTTCCTTTCGACAAGTGTGCTTTTTACATAACATCGTGGATTCAGGCTGGCTTTAAATCCTTTGTTCTCTCTCTGCGATTCCAGGTCAAGCCTCGCTCTCCTCCATGGTTTTCCTCACACTGTGCTGCTGCGATTGCCAATCGAAACCGTTACTTCCATATTTATCAGCAAAACGATTCTCCAGAAAACAGATATCTGTTTATTACTGCTAGAAACCATTTTAAAAAAGTTTTGTCTAACGCCAAAACCCGATATTCTCAGGTCATGAAATCTCGTATCTCATCTCAAAAATTAGGCTCTCGTGACTTCTGGAGAATCTTTAATAATATCAATAATAAGGGAAAATCTTTAATTCCACCTCTCTTGTATGGTTCAGACTTTGTCACCTCACCAAAAGACAAAGCTGAATTGTTTGCTAAAAACTTTTCATCAATATCATCTCTTGATTCCACTAGTTGCGTTCTACCTGATATAGCCAACAAAAAGGTTGATCCATTGCTCGACATTAATATCACTCCAGCTTTTGTATCTAAAGTGATTTCCTGCTTAGACTCTTCTACAACTTGTGGCCCGGACAACATACCTGTTATAGTCTTGCAGAAGTGTTCTCCGGAGCTGTCGTCTATACTCTCAAAACTATTCAACAAGTGCTTATCAGAGTCTTATTTTCCAGCCTGCTGGAAAGCGGCATCTGTTATTCCTATCTTCAAAATTTCTGGAGAGCAATCTGATTCGTCAAACAACCGTCCCATTAGTCTTCTTCCTATCATAAGCAAGGTTTTTGAGTCTTTAATTAACAAACACTTAATTTCTCATCTTGAATCTAATAACTTACTTTCTGACCATCAGTATGGATTTCGATCTTCGCGTTCTACATCTGATTTGCTAACAGTAATAACTGATAGATTTTATCGTGCATTAGATATAGGTGGAGAGGTTAAGGCCATCGCTCTTGACATTTCAAAAGCTTTTGATAAAGTTTGGCATGCTGGTCTTCTTCATAAGCTTCCTTCTTATGGTGTATCCGGCAACATTTTTAAGATCATTGAATCTTTCCTTTCCAATCGTAGCATAAAAGTTGTCCTCGATGGACAACACTCTTCTTCTTATTCTGTAACTTCAGGGGTTCCTCAAGGTTCTATCCTTGGCCCTATACTCTTTTTAATTTACATTAACGATCTTCCAGATATTCTCTCATTTAAGGTGGCATTGTTAGCTGATGACACTACCATTTATTCTTGTCGTGATAAAAAACCAACACCCTCTGATTACTTGGAGAGGGCATTTGAGCTTGAAAATAATTTCACTTCAGCTACAGAATGGGGCTCACAGTGGCTGGTGAACTTCAATTCAGATATAACTCAATTTTATTCAGCCAATCGTTATCGCAATAATTTAGATCTTCTTATATTTATGAACGGTGATGTACTCGATGAGTCATCTACTCTTCATCTTCTAGGATTAACTCTTACTTCCAATCTTTCTTGGAAACCATATATTAAATCAGTTGCAAAATTAGCATCTGCTAAGGTTGCATCTCTTTATCGAGCTCGTCACTTTCTTACTTCGGATTCTATTCTCTATCTCTATAAATCTCAAATCCGGCCTTGTATGGAATACTATTGCCATATCTGGGGCGGTTCTTTCAATGATTCCCTTTTTCTTTTAGACAAGGTGCAAAAACGCATTGTAAACATAGTTGGACCTTCTCTTGCAGCCAACCTCCAACCATTGTCACATTGTCGTAATGTTGCTTCTCTTTCTCTTTTCTACAAATACTATAATGGGCATTGCTCTAAAGAGCTAGCGTCTCTTGTACCATCTACTAAAATTCATTCTCGTGTTACTCGTCATTCAATTAAGTGTCATCCTTTTTCTATGACTGTTCCTAAGTGCTCCAAAAACACTTATTTGTCTAGTTTTTTCCTCGAATATCAGTTCTTTGGAATTCGATTCCTTCATACTGCTTTCCTGATTCATATAATTTGCAATCCTTTAAGTCGTCCGTCAATCGTTATCTTGCTCTACAATCTTCTTTTTTCTTTTAGTAACTTCCAACTTTAATTAGTGGCTGCCTGAGTGACTAGTTTTCCATCAATAATAAGTTTTTGGGGTAAGTTGTTTTTTGGATTTTTTTTCTTCCTAATTAAATCTCTAATAACTTTTTAAATTTTTGGAGTGTTTCCTTTTTTTTTCTAGTAACTTAGCGTAATAATTAACTTTTGATTGTTTTGTTAGTTTGATAAGTTTTTATAATGTTAGTAATTAATTTCATTTTTATAAATTTTATTTTTTAAATATTTATCATACGATTTCTGTTTTTTCTTTGATGATTTTAGAAGGGGTTTGGTCATCCACGGGGATTTAAATGACTTTGAATTTATTCCTTTTGCTTCTAAAGGAAATGCCTTTTCATGCATTTTGAAAAATTGGTTTAGAAATAAATCATAAGCATTAATAACATCGTGGGATTGCAGTATAAGATTCCAATCGACGTAATAACTTAATAATTCTTTAAATTGGCTCATGGAGCTTTCATTGATTTGTCTCATGAATACTGTTGATTTGAGGGTATCATTATTTAAAGTAACATTATCAGTAATAAGAAATATAGGGAAATGATCAGTTAAGTCAGTCCTGATTACACCAGTTTTATAACGGCTATTATGAAAATTGTTGGTTATTACGTTATCAAGTAACGTTGATATTATCAAGTAATGTTAGTTATTACATTATCTAGTGATGTCGATGATCTTTTGGTTACTCTTGTTGCTTTGTTTATAGTTGGGATAAGGTTGTATTCGAGAAGAATACCAATAAAAGTTTTTGCTTCACTATTTAAAGCATGGTTAAGTAAGTCATTGTTAATATCCTCAACTACGTAAACATGCTTCCGCAACATATTTTTAGAGTTTAAGAATGTACGCAAATAACCCAGCCGGCATCTCTACTGTTTCAACGTTGAAATTTGGTTGAAGCGTTGTTTCAACGTTGTTCAACTATGTCACAACGTTAAAACAACGTTACGGTTTAAACGTTGTTTATTTAACGTTATTTCAACGTTAAATCAACGTTGACAAAAAAAACTGTACGTTGAGTTGGTGCTTAACCCTTTCGTGCCGGAATTTATTTAGGCGATTTAAAAAGCGCAATACTATGCCACGTAAACACTTAAATAGATGGGTTTTCTTACAAAATACGTTAAACAAAGGATATATCATTGGAAAGTAGGCAAAATTTAGAATCCAAAAATTAAATTAAAAAAGTAAAAAAATTAAACTGATGACGTCTACATTATTTCATTTTGATAAAGAAGCATAGCAAATTTTAAATATTTGCTAATTAAGCCTTTCTATTAGCTAGCTATATTTTTTTAGAAGTGATTAAATGCTTGTAAAACGGTGCAAAATTTATTCAGTTTTCATTTAATGGGTTACTTTTCTAATATAGATAATTAGAAAATAAATAAATAATATTTTTCTATGGTGACGTCCGTTTTCTTTTTTTTTTTTTTTACCTAATTTTGTTTTTCAATAAAAATATTAAAAATACCTATAAGGAAAAGTAACTAATTTGATGGGATACTTTTTTTATTTAGATAAGTAGAAAATAATAAGCCCACACTTTGTTTAAAGCAAAGACAAGATTTTTCAAGCTATTTTATTTATTATATTTAGTCAACACAAGCAAATATATATATATATAGTTTTGAAAAATAAAACTATGAATGCCACATATTCCAACAATTAGAGACTGAATCAAGGCATAAATAGACATTGCAAAATGAACAAAAAACACGTGATCTACATATACCCTTTGAATGGCGCTGGGACTGACCAACTAAAGTAGTTTTTCGAACATGTTCAGAACAATTTTTGCAATCTCTTGGCTTATAGTTTACCAAAGATTTATGAACTCCAACATTTTTATGTTGTAGTGTAATGTGTTCATTTGAATTAATAGGTCTTCCACTATTCTTAGATCTAGTATTTCCTATTAATTGATCAATAAGTTCCTCACGAAAACTTTGATGACTGCGGACACGCTGGTCAGTAAACCAAGACTCAAATACAAATGCATTATGAACACGTATTTCCATTAGGTGGTAAAAGATTTGCCATTTACCATTTACTTGATTTTCTTCTACAATTATAATACTTCATGATTTTGTCTGCTTAATCTACACCACCCGGTATATGTACCCGGTAGCTGACTCTGCCATTACCCAAGCTTTTAATCCAAATCTTGTAGGTTTGCTTTGAATAAATTGTCGTAAAGAGATTCTTTCCTTAAAAGGTATCATACTCTCATTAATACAAATCTCTCTTTTTGGTTAATAAAGGTTTCTGAAATCAGGACAGAGGTCATCTAGCAACATACGTACCTTGAAAAGTTTGTCGTAACCTTCCTTACCCATTGGTATTGCAACTGTCTCGCTGAAAAATTGAAGGTAACGGTGAATTTGTCTAAATCGATCACAAGACATTACTTTATTAAAAGATGAAATAGCAAAAATCCATTATTTTTGTCTCCAGTAATCATGGATACGAGGAAGTTTTATTATTCCCATGGCTAAACAGATTGCTATAAATACTTTGATATCATTTGACGTAACATCAACCCATACCATTCTATGCTTTGTAGGAAAAGATTGTAACCTTCTTGAATGGTAGTTATTTGTTCCAGCGACAAGTTTTTGTATTAAAGCATTATCAAAGAACAATTCAAAGGGATGGATTGGTTTGATATTTCCATCACAATTAAGTAAAGCAGATCTTCGAAATGTTGGTCCTGGTGTTGCCATAAATGGAATAATAGTTCTAATAATTTTAATATTTTTCATTTCTCTATTATCTTTACTAATATTAGGCTTCTTAGTCTTAATGGCATGAAGTTGTTTACTCGTTTGTTGTTTACGGATTTTTCTTTATTATATACAGTACCATTGTTATCAGCAAATTATATTGTATAGAGTCCTTTATTATTATTAGTTCCTGAATTAATAATAGAAAAATCCGTATCTATTTTTTCAGTTGAATCATCTTTGGAACAATCATATTCTTCAGATAATTAAAGTGAAATTATTTCTGATGATGATGACCGATTTGCTGACAATGCCATTGTCAATGGAGTTGTTGTTAAGCAAATATTAATTTTATGCTCTTGGAATTCGCTGTCATCAGACTCTGAAGACTCAGAAGACAAATCACTAACACCGTCCATTTCATCAAGGGTTTGAAGAGCTTCATTTGGATCATTTATAATCCTATTTCTCGAAGCCATCTGTGCTAAAAACGTCTAACAATTACATATACTTTTGTCAATTATTTTTAGTATTTTAAACATGAAAGTTATCCATGGACTTTGTAGCAAACTGTGAATTGCGTTATTTTCTTCAGTACCACTTTGTAACTGTTCTAGAAGAGTAGCAACCTTTCCAGCGTCCATAGAAGCATCGAAGTCTGAAAAATTATTTTCTTGAACAATTGATGATTGGAATTCTATTACTATACTATTGAAATGCAAGTTAGTAAATTGTATACTTCATTTGGAACTTTTATCAATTTGTACATAAAATGAGAGCATCAAAGTTGCTAGCTAAAGTTTTAAATAATGATTTTTATTGTATAGTAGTACTAGCAAAAATAAAATACTCTAATACTAACCGAAGAACAATTGATTTCAGTAACTTCTGTTTCTTTTGTTAATGCTTGATTTTGATGTTCAGATATATTTTTTGACATGTTGTTGAGAACTAATCGTTTTAGTGCACACCAGGTCACAAACTCGTTGTCGCAAGCAAGATCAAAGCAGTTTTCAAACAGATAGTTGTAGCTTGTTAACTGAGCAGAATTCGTTTCAGTTTCTATTATTTGTAAACATTATGATGTATCCTGAGTCATGACATTATTAACATTGATAAGAAGTCCACTATCTGCGGCACTCTCATGTACATTCAGATTTTCATTCTCGTTTATGCCAATCATTGATTCACCGGTACTATTGTACAAAACATTTTCAACACCTTGATCATTAACTGCACCAGGTATTGAAATGTTATCAACTGTTGAAATAGCTGAAATATCCTTAACTGGGTGAAGATAGTTTGGCTAATCTGTATCACTAGGAATAGCCTGAGGTTAAATGGATAAATTCCATACGACTTGAACCCAGATGCAATGTTACTCGGTGTCATTGCTTTTTTCCAAGCTGTTATCTAAGTATTTTTTAATTAGTTTTCTTAATAACAATACACAGAGGAAGCGTATTGTTTTGAAGGCAATCAAATATACATTAACGTGGATATCATCAATTTTTGTCAAAGCAATTATTAGGTAAATTTGGGGTTAAATTTTACGATTACGCCAATGTTGAATTAAGGGTAATTAATTTATAAAATAATTTCCTCAATAGCATATAAAATAAAAATACAAATAAAATATACTTCTTTGTATCAATCAATCAAAAACATGATGCCCTTAATATATATTTATATTTAATCCGATACTCATGGAAGAAAGTTGTTAACTTTATGTACAATGCATATATTGTCAACTGTTTCTTTGGCGTCTGTGTATATTTCTTCAAGCTTTTAACCAGGTTTCTTGGGTACTGAAATTGAATCTGAGTGTGGTATTTAACGAGAAGCGGATTGAGTATAATACATTTCTAGTTTTTAATCATTTCAATGGCTGTTATTTAGCAAAAATAACAGCCATTGAAATGATTTTGTAGCTCACGCCAAACCATAGAAATACCAAGTGGCTTAGGGTAGACAGTATTTAACCCTTTGCTTAGTCGTAAAGAACAGCTAGTGCAGCAATATTGTAGTGCCCAAGCAGCTATATCTACTTTTTAATCAAAATAAGCAGAATGCAGTTTTCAAATATGTTCATTAAATGTACGTTGCTTTTTTTTAGCAGTATATTTGCAAATATATAGCAACATATATAGCTTGTTTCACTCATTTTTGCAGGTGCGATATGAAAACTGGGCTAGTTATATTGGCTTTCATTAAAAAGCAAAAGCAAGGCGGGAGAGAAAATAGGCAGATAAAAATAGTAAATACAACGAAATACCAAAAGGCTAACACTAAAAAAACAATAATACATTTACATTAAGCAATAAGGATTTTTGTATTTTTGTTGTATTTTTAGATACGATTTCGAAACTTTCCAACAATTGGTTTTTGCTCTGCATGTTTTTTAGTGGCTAGGCGGAAAAGACTAGGTAGCTTAGCGAATAATGGGTGTTTTACTCTAAAATAAATTACACATAAAAGAGAACTGGTGGCTTTTTTTTTTTTTTTTTTGGGCTTTTCACTTTTTCTGTTTGTTGCAGTTCTATAAATATAATTATAAATAATTCGAAAATATTTATAAAAAGTATTCAACCCCTTCCCCGCTCCATCCCTCGTCACAACTTCGTAACTCTTTAGTAACATATTCTGTATGGAGTCGTCACAAAACACAAACCCCCTCATCTTAGAGTGTGACGCAATTTATGGACGACCCCATATAGTAGTCATTGTATTGAACTCATGATTTTTTTTACACTGTTGTATTTTATTTTTTTTGTTTTTTTTGTTTTGTGATTTATTTTGAGTTGTTTTCGAGCTTAAAAAAATCTTTCAAGAATATAATATTTCAAATTAAATATTATTAGATAATTTATATATCAGTTTGCATAAGAAAACGATGACGGGCTTTTTCTAAAAACGTTTGTATTTGCATTATTTAAAGTATTTAAATGTTATTAATGCATTTTTTAGTTTCAAACTGGATTTTAAAAAAATTTGTTATAATTGTCACATTACATATAAGTTTTTCCTATGATTTCTTTCAGTGATATGTCTTAAAAACGGAAATTTTTTGGTGCAGAAGCGAGGCGCCTTAAATGTTTAATGGAATGGTTGAAAGGGGAAAATAAAAATGGCACTTCTTTCTATGCTAGAACTCTTTTTAACTTCTCTCAGCACTGCCTCTATTAGAGGGAGTGCTAAGAGAAGTCGGTAATAAAAATGAAAAATAAAAAAGAGAAGTTGGTAATAAATTCTAAATTCGATGAAAGTCTGTTGCTTGTAAACCAGTCTTTCATTTTGAATAGTTCCTTATAAATATATTAAAGAAAAATTTTATGTCATTATTTTTAAAACAAACATCACTAAAGTAAAAAAAACTTATATGTAATGTTACTACAGTTAAAACAAGTTTTTTTTAAATCTTTTTTTAGTTTGAAACTAAGAAATGCATAAATAACATTTAAATAAGTTTGATTTTTATAAAAACTTACTTTGTTTTAAAGATTATCATGCAAACAGGTTAACATGAATTGCTTATGAAAAAAATGAAAAATAAAAACACATTACATGTGGTGTGCCCCCAAAGTTCAATCTTAGGTCGATTATTATTTTTGTTATATATAAATGATTTATACTTAGCATCAAATATTTTAAATGTCATATTGTTTGCAGACAACTCCAATCTATTTTATTCCAACAAAGGCATAAAAGTTCTCTTTAATATATTCAATAAAGAACTATTCAAAAAATAAAAAGTGGTTTACAAGTAACAGACTTTCATTGAATTTAGAAAAAACTAAATTTATTTTATTCTACAAACATAGCAAAAGTGATGATGTTCCACTAAAATTACCCAATCTCCTAATCAATAAAACAATATTAAAAGGGAACCAATCGTTAATTTTCTAGGAGTAATACTAGTTAAAAATTTGTCATGCAAACCACATTTAAATATATTAAAAATAAAATCTCAAAACTAAACAATTTCTCAACACTGCATCCTTGAAAAAAACTTCTCATTTATTCATGGTTTTATCTCCTACTGCAATATTGTATGGTATCATACGAATTATGGTAAATTAAAAAATAATAATAATAAATAAAAACACGCATGCAAGATTGTATTTGGTGCACACAGAACTTTTCATTGCAAACTTCTTTTAAGAAAACTTTGTGCCATAAGTGTTTATAAGCCTAATATAAAGTAAGTTCTACAATTCATGTTTAAATCAAAACCTGGATTTTCTTCTGTTGTATTTAAAGTCGTTTTTTAGTGAAATTTGAAAACAAATATCCTACTCAATTTTCAATTAATAACTTTGTTGTTCTAAAAACTAATTTAAAACTAAGCATTTACCAAATCCAATACCGTGGACCATTAATATGGAAACATTTTTCAAAATTTATTACAAAAAAGAATAATGTTTTAAACATCTCTTTGGATAAGTGCAGGAAAAAATCTAAGACTCTCTTATTACAAAAAGACTATAATTTAAAACAGGCATGTCAAAGTGGCTACCCGTGGGCCACATGCGGCCGGCAAGACCTTTAATGGCGGCCCCCAACATTTAATCATTTTATTACGTATGGCGGCCTGCCGACATGCATTTCAAAAATGTTTTATTAAAAACAACGATAAAAAAATCACAAATAGTTTTCTAAACTCCTTAATTAAAAAGGACTTGAATACTAAATTAATTTTCTAACTTTTTATTAAAATTGAAACTCTGAAATTAAAACCATAAAAAAGTATTAAAAAATTATGACGATGTATTGTTTTTGCTAAGCGTTTTTGGAGTAATTGTACTGCTTTACGTGATAAAGATTTAATCAAAGTTTCTTAAATTTTTATTTACGTAAAGCTGAGCAATTTACGCAAAAAACGCTGAGTAATTGCTCAGCTTTACGTGAACAAAAATTTGATCAAAATTGCTCAAACTTTTATTATCGTAAAGCTGAACAATTACTTCAAAAAAGCTGAGGAAAAGCAACTGCTTTTTTTTTATTCACCCTGGCTAATAGATCAGTCGTGTAGCTGTTGTTTAACATTGAGCTATTTTCGTTTTTTGTTAATGTCACTAAAATCAAAATGTCTCATTCAAAATCAAATGTAAGCAGAAAACGAATAATTGAAAATGAAAAAAGAATTTTTCAGTCAAAATGGGAAGTGCTATACCATTTTAAAAGCATTAAAGAAACAATTATTTGTCTGATTTGTCAACAAAAAGTAAGTGTGCCGAAAGAGTTCAATATCAAAAGGCACTATAAAACTCACCAGGAAAAATTTGAAGTTTATCAAAAAGATAAAAGGACAGACAAATTAAAGGAATTAAAAGTCAAACTAAAAAGGCAACAAAATATTTTTCATTCCGTGAACCAATCAAATGAACTCGTAGTCAAAGCAAATTATAATCTGGCACACTTAATTGCATTTCATTCCGAACCTTTCACTGAAGGTGAGTTTATCAAAAACTGCCTATTTGAAACTGCAAAGATTCTTTGTCCTGAAAAAATAAAAGATTTTAACAACATAAGCCTTTTAAGAAATACAATTGCTGAGCGTGTAAATGACATAGCAACAAATTTAAGGTCAGTTTAAAAAAATCTGCAAGGATGGTCAGGCTTTTTCAATTGCTGTTGATGAAAGTACAGATATCAAAAATGTTGCTATTTTTATTGTATTATTCACTAAGAAGTATTATGCGGAAAACAAGTGATCTGGATTATGTGATTATGTGATTAAAAGAATAGCAATGTTGTCAACTTTATAAGAGCAAAAGGACTAAATTATCGTCAGTTTTATTGTTGAATGAAAATGGCATTGAATATGAGGATTTACCATATTACACTGAAGTTCGATGGTTATGTCACAAAGTACTTGAAGCATTCAATTATCTGAAAACTGAAATATTACAATTTTTAGCAACAAAAGGGCAAGATATTTCAGATATAAAAAATAACAAGTTTCTTCCAGATTTAGCTTTTCTAGTTGATATCACAAAACACCTGAATGATCTGAAAATTATTTCGCAAGGAAAGAACAAATTGGTTACCACAATGTTTGATAATCTCAGAGCTTTTCAAACCAAGCTTTTACTCTGGGAACACCAAATCGAACAAGAAAATCTGGTACATTTTGAGACGTGCAAGTCTATAAAGCTGCAAGGCCCAAATTTTATGTTCAGCAGCTACTTAAAAAATATAAACAATATAAAACAAGATTTTGGAGTAAGGTTTCAAACTTTGGTTCACAAATGTAAACCAAAGTTTGCTTTGTTCACCTCACCATTCAACTTTGATATTGAAAAAGTGGAAGAAGATCTGCAAATGGAATTAATTGAACTTTAGTGTGATTCTGTTCTCAAATAACAATTTACTGATGTTGTTGTACCCAAGTTTTATTCTTTTTTACTACCACATCAATTTACCAAGGTGATTCAACTTGCTTGTCAAATATGTGCAATGTTTGGCAGTACTTATCTTTGAGCAACTTTTTTCACACATGAAACGAAATAAAACCCCTGAGAGGTCCAGGCTTACTGATAAATATTTGTCTTCCATAATGAAAGTGGTAGCAACCCAAGACATAAAACCAGATTTTATTAAGCTTTCAGCGAATATAAGAAGTCAAGTTTCTGGAAAATCCAAAATTTTATAATGTTTGTTATTATTATTACAAAATGTTCCTTATTCATTTTTATTGTGTTCTTATTGTGTGAAATAAATAAAGCAAAATTAAACTTCTGTACTTTTTTTCACAACATTTTCTTAGGCTAAAGAGGTCCCATACCATGTTGAGTTTAACATACCTGATTTAAAATACCTCTTTTAAAATAAACACATAAATAATACAAGTTATACAAACAATAGTTATTAACTTTTCTTTTGTTACAATTTTTAATTAAATTAATTTAATTTTTTGTTAAAAAGCTACTATACATACAAGTTGAAGTTAATCTTTAACAATCTTTACAGTTCTTATTATGTACTTAGCTACTTTTTATTCCTGTATACCGAGTATACAGAAATTAAAATATTTATGTGTTTATTTTAATAGAATTTCTCAGAAGTTGTTAAGATAATTGCACCCGTAGAAGTATTATGTACTTAAGTAGCTAAGTACATAATACTTCTAAGTATTATGTACTTAGCTACTTTTTATTCCTGTATACTGAAAATATTTAAATGTAAATGGGGCTTGGTTATAAGACAGTTTATGTCTTCTGCTTGCTCCAGCTCTTTTTGTTTATTAACAAGATTTGTTTTATTGTAAATATTAATATGCGGAAATGTTAAAATAAAAAAAGAAAAAGCATTTAAAATGAGCTGCATGGCTAGCAAGAGTGGAGGCTCTTTAGAGTAGAAGCTCTTCTATCAAGAATATAAATCTTGCTAGCCACGCAACTACCACTACTACTGCATTTTTTTAGATACTACTTCAACTTCAAGTAGTTTTGACTTTAATATTACTATCTCTTGCTTTTGTTACTACTGCTAAAAATTTTCTTTTTGCTCTGCATCTACTTGAGCTATAATATTATATAAAGGTCTTATACTATATAAAAATTGGAATTAAAACAGAATCTTGAAAAGCTTTATTGTTAAAAAACAAATCCTCATTACATTCCCCCCCCCCACCTAGTTTAAAAAAATTGTCTGCGGCCATGATATATATATATATATATATATATATATATATATATATATATATATATATATATATATATATATATATATATATATATGTATATATATATATATCGTTAATCAAAGATTAAAGAAGTTTTAAAAACCAATAATATTTATCTGATATATGGTTGGGGTTTAAAGAATTTGATCATAATGTGCATAAACCTTTCATGTATAAGCATATCTTATGTTTATAAATGAAAGGTTTATACACATTATGATCATATAATGTGCATAAACCTTTATGCAAAGAAAGACATATGGTCATATGTCTTTCTTTGCAACTTTTTAATTTAAAAATGGCACTTTTCCTGTGACGGATCTAATTAGTTAAATGAAGAATGTTTACATTTGAAGAATACATTTGAAGTACTCGAGTATACCTTAAATTAATAGAACTATACCTAACTTTGAAATTACTTTAGTATATTTTACATTATTTATTTTACAGTATATACCTTAGAGTAAATTTTACATTACTTACATAAATTAGGCTTTATTATTTTAAAGATATGCGTTACAGTATAATTTTATTTCAACTAGAAAATAGTCATAAGTTTTAAACTGAACGCAACCAAATATAGTTATAAATTTAAAAAATTGAAAATCAAAGTTTTTAGAGAAAACTAAATTTAGTTAACAAGAAGCTTGATTCATATAATTCAGTTTCCTTAAATACTATTTACATTTTGAATAAATAAGTTATATAAATATTTTTATGCAATCAAACTTAAAAAACTAATCCGCTAAATCGGTTTCCGTATCAATTTTTAAATTTGTGAATATAAACTGCGTAATTTTAGCTCTAAACCTTGCATTTGTGTTTTCATCTGCTTTGAAATAAATAAAATATAGTTTTGGTGAATACATAGCAAGAAAGAAGCACGATGTTGATGTATTAGACATAAAACACCAAACTATAAGTTTTTGTTTATAATCGTCTGCACTCATGTATGTTGGAATAAATAATAGCCATGATAACATAAATAGAAACATGGCTAAGCATGTTAATTGCGCTTCGTTGTGCGTAGCAGGCATATTACGTGCTTTAAAAGCATATACTCCACAAATAGATGCTATTAATACTACATACGCTATCACTGAAAACAAAATTATATCATAATATCCTCCACAAAAATATTCAATTTTTATGTCATCATCTTTCAGGATTGTCAATTCACTGCTTACTTCAATTGGAAAAGAAAAGAAAAAAGCAATACACAAAACAATACTCGTAAATGTTAAAACAGCAACTGGCAAGAATTGCTTTGCAATTAATACCAAAAAACATTGTGAGTATGTTTGGACAATGGTCGTATTTCTTAGACGACCCGGTAAATGCCCTGATTTACTGCAATTGAATATTCTTAACAAACGATCAGCTTTAATAAAGGTCACTGAAACTGTAATTGAGTTGAAGCACGCAAAATAAGTCAACTGACCACTACATATACTTTTAGTAGTCACCTTTTGAATACAAAAGAATGGTAGCATTAAAGTAAACATTATACTTAGAAGCTGCATTAAAGATAGGTTTATGTTTGAAGCTTTTACAATAGGAGTTTCTTTATATTTAAGAAATGAACCCGCAGAAAAAAAAGCTAACAGCAATACAATAGCAGAAAAAAGTATCAAACAAACACCTTCTTTGCTATCTGCCATAATATATATTTGTTTTGGTATAACGCATTTTGTTCTCATCATGTTCGGTATTTTGTTTCCAGTACAACTAGAACAATTACCTTGTCCGAATATAGGCTGTATACTATCATTTGCACATCTCACACATTCCCAACAACATGAACTTTCAAATGAAAGTGCGAAATATCCTGGTTTACATTTTTCTTTACAGGATGAAAATGGCGAAATTGCTGAACCTCCAGAATATATTATTTGCTTATCGGAAATTAATTTTATTTTTCGCGACGAATAATCCCAAGACGCTACAACTTCCCAGAACAATTTTTTATTATCATTTTGTTTTAAGTTCGTAATAGAATAACCTGCTGTTCTGGGGTTTCCTTGTTCGTCATAAGATATTGATAAGTTATTTATTCCAATAAAACTGACGTTCTTTATGTATGATAAAAGTTTTTGCGGTTTCATAGTCAAGGGACTTTCAACTTCAATAAATGAACGTAATCCCATAGCTATTGACTGAACTGCATGTATTACTTCAGCATACTTGCTTTTAGGTAGATCGTTTAAACTGAAGTTAGAGCAATTAGCTTCGTTATTTATGGTGCAATTTAATTCTTGCCAATACTCCTGAATCCATGGATTTTTGTATACCGAATTAGGGGTTATAGATTTTAGTCTGGTTTCGAAAGGTTTAAATGAAACTTGCAAAGGGATTATTCCAAGCATTCCTTTTACAACATTCGGATTTATATCATATATCTCGTTACTGAAACCATAAGTTTCTGTAGCTATCCACGTTTTGTTGTATAAATCTAGTAATTCAGCAGTTTTCAAAAAACGTAGAGCTTCCGGTCTTTGACACCAAAGAACAATTATGTTTGCTTTTTTTTCCTTTATAAGTTTTTTAATAATAAGTTTCATTTGGTATGTGTTAGGGTCACCTTTTATATCGTAAATCTCTTTAACTGCAATACAAACTCCAATGGCCTGTAATCTTGAGAGTAGTTCGCTAAATCCGACTCTACCATAGTCATCGTCACATGCAATGATACTAACGTATGTCCAATTATTATGCAATAATAAGTCAGCAATCATGACAGCCTGAAAATTATCAGGTAGTATTGTCCGTAAAAACGTAGGATATAAATTAGCATTAAGATCAGTTGATGTTGCTGAATAGCTAATCTGAGTAGTCCCGGTTGAAGATAAAATGGCTGCCACATTGACCGAAGTGTCAGATGCTGCATCACCAACTAAAGCTATAGCTCTTTTGATTAGTGAGTTACATTGACAAGCGTCTTTACCGACCATTGCTTTATAAGGAGTGAAACCCTGAGTAATCTCTAATGCGGACTCAATTGCAATGCTTATGTTATTGCAGCTATCATGAATACGATAACCAACTTTCTTATTTTGCAAAAAACTGCTTTTATTAATTTCATCAATTGCGAATATCATTGCTTCAACCCATAAAAGCCCAGGTTTATTCAATACATATTTTTGATACTTTTGATGCCAGTAATGAACTGGAAACAAACCACCTATTATCACAGAAGCATTTTCTACATCATTTAATTCAATATGTTGATTTTTGCATCCTAAATATTCCGTTTTTGTTGTTGTTAACAGTAAAACAAATGCAAAAGCAAAGTTTATATAACTCGAAGTCATTTTATATTAATAAAGGTTAATAATTATCTAAAAAAAATGATAATTTATAATTTTTACCCATAAACTAAAGTGATAAATAAGAATTAAAAAAAAAACATTAAAGAATTAAAAAAAAAAAAAATGTACAAAAGATGTGTATCGTCTTACTTTTTTTTGATAAGAAAAAAAAACACGATATTGCATCCCAATAACAATTTTTTTTTTAAATAAATTAGAAATAAAGAAAATGTTTTTATTAATACTTTTATAGTTTTCAATTGTTTAAAACTTTACCTTTGTTAAATTTTTAAAAAATAACTTTTTTAAAAAATATTAGTTTATGTAGAACTTGTGTTAATAATAAGTTTAAATGAAAAAAGTTGCAAAAAAAGGACTTAACGTTTTTTTGTTTT
This sequence comes from Hydra vulgaris, assembly GCF_038396675.1. Lineage (NCBI taxonomy): Eukaryota > Metazoa > Cnidaria > Hydrozoa > Anthoathecata > Hydridae > Hydra > Hydra vulgaris. The sequence goes on along the minus strand of NC_088922.1, from coordinate 60,915,273 downwards.
TTTTTTAAAAAAAAGTTCTTTAAGTTGGTTTCTTGGGACTTCGTTTGAAGCTTATAATAATTGTTTGTAAAAATATATCTGTAATGAAACTTTAAGTTTACCTCAGTTCATGTCATGTATTAATACATACGTATATGTATATACTATGCAATACTTCAAACATTTGCAAAATCTTTTGATTTTTTAACAAAAATCTGAAAAAGAAATTCAACCTTTTCTCAATATTATATATTCTTTTTAAACTTTTTCACATTTTTATTTTCTATAGCAAACATAGAAAATCCACTTAGTGTGTTTGTGTAATTTGAAATTATCATTTCAATGGTTAGAATTACTTTATATAAACTTAAATAAACAAAATTATGTTTTTTAATAAGAAATTTGTGCCGCCTAAGCACTGCATGCTACGAATACACTTTAACGCAACTCTTTTTATTTAATAAATATGAATTAGTATGACAGATGATGCCAGGAAAAATGTGTTTATAAATTTAATATAGTTAAAAAGTTAATATAGCCAAAATACATAAATGACTAGATTATATAAATGAATAAAAATAATCTACTTGTTAAATTATAGAATATGTTAGATTATACATTATCGTTTAATCTGATTAGATTATATATTATAACCTAAAAACGTTTTTAAAAAGTTTAAAAAACGTATTTAAACGTTTTTAAATCGTTCCGTGCTTACTGGGTTGGTATTTAGGTAGTCAATCTAAATTCAAAATGTATTTTTTGAAATGCAACTTTTAAATTTTTTTAATTTTATGTATAAGAATCCCATAGCAACAACTTTTTGCCATAGCAACAACTTTTTAAAGATTAAATAAATATTGGCATCTTTAAAATCAATGTTCACATATTGTTAATTTATTTTAAAAAAATGTTTAAACCTTGTGAAGATTATTTTAGCTTTTGGCTATATATCGAGTCTATAAGCTTATTTTAATACATATTTTAAACCCACTCTCCTTTATTTATATAATATCACAGATGTGCTGTTTCATGTATATACTAATGCTGTATATTGTTGTATAGAGTAATGATAACAGTATAAAAATTTTAAATGTTAATTTACATTGATATAAAAACTTTTAAATGTTTAGTTTCAAAATGTCGATAAGTACAATTGATTAGGGAAACTAATTAATAACATAATTAAAATTATTTACAGTTTTAAAGATATCATTTATAATTTGAATGATGAAAATTATTAAAAAACAGTTTACATAAAAAATTTTAACTTTTTTATTTTTTTATTTCTAATTTAAAAAAAAGATAAAAATAGCAACTACTATTAAGTTGGAAATTACTAGGAAAAAAAAAGAATAGGGTTATAGGAAACAACTGACAGAAGATTTGAAAAGTTCTAGGTTGTAAGAGTCAGGAAAACATGAAGATAAAAAAGAGTTGGGTTAAAGTGAGGGGAAAACAACCAGATGAGAAAAGTCTTTAAAGCATGCAGTGATAAATATATTTTTCTCTGTTTCTGTCTCTGTCTTGTCAAAGTCTAATTTGTTTACTGCATACGGTAAACAAATAAAACTTAGCTGAATGACGAATCAAACGAGAATGAGTTTTATTTAATAGAACTGGAGATGATAGCACCCTTGGAGTAGCAACCATGATAGTATTTGTAGAAAAAAGAAGGAGATAATTGAATTTTTTTTTTTTTATTACTTTAATTTTTCAAACAGGCTACAGATAGCTAGAGATACAAATAAATTCCCCTCCAACTATTGTTTTGCACCTATAAATATAGTAAATTTCTTCCTAAACTTTAACCACTTAACCACATCTTAATCACTCATAGAAAACTTTTCGTTGCTTTAAATTTTAATGTCATTCCAACTTTTATAAAACTCGGAAATAATAATAAATCTCTGAGTTGTTTTGCAACATAAATAAGTATGCAATCCCCAAAGAAGTTTAAAAACTTTTTTGTTTTGTAAAATATTGAATAATACATACGAGACAATTTCTCGTTAAAGTACTGATAGACCCAGCAAACTCTCCATAGTTGGTCTATGCATAGGATTCATTGGCTGATGACCGGAACCACTGCGCCGGTGATGCCGTTCATAGTAAATGCTCTTTAAGGATCCCAAATCATTTATACTTTATTTTATTTATTTTATATAAAATAAATAATATAATATATATACAACTTATGACAATATATTATATCATAATATTTTATTTTATTTTGTTTCATAATATTTGATTTTATGATTTTTGAATATCTCAAATCATTTATATTTTATGTCATAAGGTATAAATGATTTGAGATCCTCAAAAAACATTTACTTACTTTTAAAATAAAATCAAATATTATGATATTATGTAATATACTGTCATAAGTTATACTATACTAATAGATAATAATATCATATATAAATAATAAATAAGAAAAAAAAAAAAAAAATTGATGTATGTGAATGGATGTATCTGCAAATATTGTATGTATGATACTTTTGGAAGTTAACCATCCTTTGACAGTGGTTTAGCATTTTTGTCGGTGGAAGCGTTAACGTAAACGCACCAACATTTGATAAATTCTTCTACACAATTTTTTGGACAACTTAAACTGCATTTGGATGTACCTAGTGCAGTCATATTCTTATTATTTTCATTTTTTTATTAATTAATTAACAATTAAGATTAGTGTAATTGTAAGATACATTTGAGTAACAAGAATCAGTGATCGTATAGATGCGAGTAAGATGCGAGACGTATTTGTTTATCAAGAATATTATGATTTTATTGTATTAGCTTGAGTCATGCGGTTCAGAAGAATTGGTATTTTAATTTAAGCCATAAAGACCATAACTAAAGAAATGTTTAAAATTTGTATTTATTTATTTTTGTTTTTTCTAAAATCTAAATTAAGTTCAAAGTTCTTCAACAGCGGTTCTCGGTGACAAGACCTGTATGGTCTTCTTTGTGTATCCGCGTTCTTTAACTTAATTATTTTTTTTTTAACGATTTCTTTGCATGTAATTTTTCTTATTGATATATTTGTAAATATTGTATTAAATATTGTAATAAAGAACAAACAAATAAACAAAACAAAAAAAAATCATAGGTTATACTATTTAATAATGAATATTCTCATACGTTATAACATTCAGCAAATGTTATATTTCAACGAGGTATAACCTATGATTGTTAATGTTAAACTAATAGTATGATTTTAGGATCTCAAATCATTTATACTTTATTTATTTTATATTCATATCATTTATAGTATTAGTAAATGATATACATATAATTATATTTATGTATTTATATAATTATGTATATACATAAATACATAAATATACTTATATTTATATCATTTCTTATACTAGAAATGGGTAAATCTGCAGTTAAGCGGCAGGCCTTTGGAAAGTTAAAACAAATTCCTGGCATAATCAACAATAAGTAAATTAATAGGCAATTATTTTGTGGTAATTATGTGGATCACATCTAAATATCTTGTTTTAAATTTAACACTTGCAGTTCAAAAACATGGAGAAGGAGCAAGTAATACAGATGTTGAGAGGTCCATAAAGCGATGGCTAATTCAAGCTCCTAACAGAAATGGTGGTCGTGCAAAACGTACCTTAAAAGCGTTAGCTAAAAATGCTTGATGGTTTGTTTAGCTGTTTTAATTTTTCTTTGATATTTATTTATTTTTCTGGAAATATGTTTTTATTTTTACAACGTTTTTGTTGTATTTGTCAACCATTTCCATTACGGACCATTACGGAGCATTGGATTACGGAGGATAGGATTACTCATTTTTTCAGTTTATTTTATATTTTATTCCTTCATTTACTTCACTTATTTTTATCTATATTACTCAATGAGTCATCTACCCTTCATCTTCTAGGATTAACTCTTACTTCCGATCTTTCTCGGAAACCGTAAATCAAATACATTGCAAAATTAGCGTTTGCTAAGGTTGCATCTCTTTATCGTGCTCGAAACTTTCTTACTGCGGATTCTATTCTTTATCTCTATAAATCTCAAATCCATCCTTGTATAGAACACTGTTGCCATATCTGGGGCGGATCTTCTAATGATGCCCTTTTTTCTTTAGAAAAGGTGTTAAAACGCATTGTAAACATAGTCGGACCTGCTCTTGCAGCCAACCTCCAACCATTATCACATTGTCGTAATGTTGCTCTTGTGCCATCTACTAAAATTCATTCTCGTGTTACTCGTCATTTAATTATGTCTCATCCTTTTTCTGTGACTGTTTCTAAGTGCTCCAAAAACCTTTACTCCTCTAGTTTTTTCTCTCGAACATCTGGTCTGTGAAATTCAATTCCTTCATCTTGCTTTCTTGATTCATATAATTTGCAATCTCTTAAGTCGTCTGTCAACCGTTATCTTGCCCTACAAACTTCATCTTTTCTGTTCCAGTAACTTCTAACTCTAATAGTGGTTGCTTACAGCCTTATTAGAAGCGAAGATGTAAAAAAAAAAATTATTTTGGTTATAATTTTATACTTATTTTACGAGTTTGATCAGACATTCATTTTGCGTGACGGGGTTTAAATCATATGTACAATAATCATTGTCTTTTCTTTATGCCAATAAATGTAGAACCATAATTGTTCTCATCATCATTATTGTCATTTGTTCAGTTTTTTTTAAATATTTGTACATACATAAAAAGCAACGTGATTGAGTGAGAAGTAGATTGAATAATGATGTTAGTTTAGCAACGTAATCAAAAGCGTAAATACTAATAATGTAAAAAGGTAAAATGAAGATAACACAATAGTTAGTTTTTTAATCTTTAGATAAGTTATAACAAATAACTATATTGCTCCTTTTTAATATAAGTTTAATGCTTTAACGTCTTTTAATTATTAAAAATTAAGTGCAAAACTGTTTAAATGGCTTTTAAATCACCTGGCACATCGTCAGGAGGAATAGTTTGCAGTAAAATCGGAAGTCGAGTAGTACCATGTGTTAGCACATGAAGACATCAAATAGTAATTATGATCTTCCTTTATCATTTTGCTTTATTCCTTTGCAAGTTAAACGTGCTTAATGTATTGAAATCTTTTATTGAAATACAGAATATTTATAGTTACATTTGTGTAGATCACAATGTGTTTATAGTTTTAAGATAATTGGAAATTATTTTTATGACTTTTATATGTAGTATTTCATTGAGAGTATTTTTTGAAACAACAAGATTATCTAATATTATCATGGAGTTAATGAGTTGCAATGTATTGGATAAACAGCGTGAGATATTTTTTTTATATAGCATCCCAAGAAATTTCATTCATATATTTGTATAATTTTTATATGAAGTAATTCACCGAGAGTATTTTTTGAAACAACACGATTATCTAATGTTATCATGGAGTCAACGAGTTGTGAAATATTGGATAAACAGAGTAAGATTTTTCTTTAGTATGGTAGCCCAAGAAACTTAATACATTTTAATAATTTTTATATGTAGTGTTAACAGCGTGAGATGTTTTTTTTATATGGCATTCCAAGAAATTTCATTTCAGAAAACAATAACAATATATATATATACACTTCATGAGTTTTTTGTTGTTGTTTTCTTTTTACTTTATTTTTATTTATTTTTTTATTATTATTATTAATTTATTACTTATAATATGTAAAAATATGTATTACTTAATTAATGTAGAAGAGATAAATATATTACTTTCTTATTTAATCTTATTACTAACTTTTATAGTTTATTTTACACTTACTTTATTTTTAGCTACTTTGGTTACAATTTTTACTTATTTTACAATTTCTTCACTTTTGGCTATTTTTTGGTGACTTGGTTGTAATTATTAAATCTATCAGGTGCAGCTTGACAAGCGGAAATATATGGATATCGAGAAGTACCAAACAATAGTTCATGCAAGCATGCAAATTGAAATGATGATAGAAGTTTGAAATCCGCTAACCTTAAACTTTTATTTGTATTGTGTTGCAAGGCAATTTTATTGAAATAAAAATATTTGGTAATATTAAACGTATTGCTAAAATGACTGTGTATTTATAGTTTAAAATATCCCACATTCCATTATATATCACCCATGCGACTTTTTTAGGTAGGCAAACATTACCCGCCATCATCTTTTTCTTCCTGACTTGTTTTACTTTAAAATCTTAAAATTTACTTTAAATAATCTAAAAATCTAAAAAGTTTACAGAAGAGCTAGCTTTCTATTCACAAAATTTTAATTCCGAGATCCAATCAACATCAAAAAATTTATTTAAAAAAGGTTAACTAAAAAAGAAACTTTACCGTCTAACACTATTTAGTCAATCAATCAATCATTTATTTCACTTTATAAAATAAAATTAATACAAAGCTAGGATCAGTCACAAACAGTTATGTAACTGACAAAAACGTGACGACCTACAAATATTAACCGTAAATACCGTATAGTAAACAATGGACTTAAACAATAGACGTTTTATTAAATCACTAAACCAAACAATGAATTCACTAATCTCTAAAACAAACGATGAATTGCTTTTATATAAAACCTTTTTTATAGAATCTTTTATAAAAGTAAAAATGTACCCAGCAAACCTTGTTTTAGTGGATTTGCAGTGAACCTATGTACACAAAATTTATTACGTTTAAAATACGTCTAAAATACGTTTAAAATAGAATTGGTAGTAGCAAAGTTTATTTATTTTTATTTTTATTAGTTCGTGTCTTAAGCTGTTTAGTTAGTTTTAGGCTGTTTTATATTTCAAAATTTATAGGCAGTGCCTATAACTTTTGAAGTATGCCAGTTAAATTAATGAAAGTATAAGAGTACTTAAGTTAACATAAGTAACTAAACAGTCAATTGGCGTTTAATGTTGTTTCATTTTTTTCCAAATTATTATTATGATATTAAATAGAAATTTAAAAATTTAACTACAACTATTTTAAATAAAAACTTAAAAAAATAATTTGTAAACTTGACGATTAATAAAGAAATACACTGCTCATTGTCCTTAAACATGGAATCACTATTACTACTACTCTGTACCTACAACTTTTGATTTCTCTTGTTTACTTGTTTAGCTATTTTTCTAAAAAATAACACACAAAATAAGTTTATTTGAAATTAATTTAAGTTTAGTTTAAACTTTGAGAAATTGAAATGCAAATGTTTGCCTTTTGTACTAATTGTACCAGAGGCTTTGTCTGCATTTTAACTAAGAATTTAATTTTTGTCAATATATTTACTTGCGATTGAGAATTAAAAAAATATTGAACAAAAAAGAGCTTTGCGAGACTAGTAATTTTGTATCTTAATTTTGACGCTAATGGATATCCATAGAAACGTCACGCTGTAGGGGAGGTGGAGGGGTATAGATTTTGAGTCACTTCATGAAACGGGTTAGGGTGAGAATTAAATTATTGACTGAATAAAAATTTTAGCATATTAAATATATATTTTTTTTACAAGGTTTGCTAATATATGAACTTTTATAGTGCAATTAGTTTCTTTTTTATACGAAATTTGTAATAAGATCCACAACATGCTTAAAATAAGCTAATTTCAATATTTTTTGAAAACTCTTTGGTTCTTGTAGGCTAACAAGAATATTTGCAACTTTGAAAATTTCTACCCAGGAAAAAAAGAATTCTATAGAATTTCTTTAAACTTTTGGAACATATGGTCTAAAGAAATTCTATAGAATTCTATAGAATGTCTATTAATTTCTATAGAAATTGCTATAAAACTTTATTTTCTATAAAATAAAAAGTAGGAAAAAAAGTTCTATTGGAATTTCTACAGAAATTAACAGAGATTCTATATAAACTTTATAGAATTCTATAGAATTTCTATAGACCATATGTTCCAAAAGTTTATAGAAATTCTATACAACTTTTTTTCTTGGGTAACGAGTTTGCAGTAACATTATTAGATAGTTTTACAGAACATCTTGCAGAAAGTTTTCAGCACATTTCTTTTAGGAATAGGATATTGAAAGAAACGTGCTCAAAAACGTGACTAATTAATACATTTAATATGCTTGTATGCCTATTTGTTTTAGGTATATTAGGGTTATGTTTATAAAAAAAAAAATGAATTGATTAATTAATTAAATTAAATATTTTTTTTTACCTCGTTCAACCTTGTTTGTGTGTTTTTGCGTGTGTTTTCATATAAATTGATTATTTTGTTGTTCATTTTTTTATAACGGACTATTTTGTTCATTCTTTTTTTGATCACTTAGAACCACCAGAAAATCTTGATCTTTTTTCTGTGACAGCCAACGGATCTGAATTTTAACTCAAAAAAGTCTTAGTTATTTACTGATAACAATTATCGCAACTTTGTTGATATTTCTAAATTGATGAACGGCTTCACTCTTACTAAGTTCTCTATTATGTGTCTTCTTGGATTTTTATTTGCTATTGACCTCTCAGAAATAAACTTAAATACAGCTAAATTGATATCTTTCTAGATTTGTTTTTCCTGCCGACCCCTTTGGTAATCATCTTAATCAGTCAGATAAAACAATTAGCGTGGAGCTAGAAAAGTAAAGTTCCGCGTTTCCTGGTAAAGTTCTTTCCGAAATATGGTCGAACGTTATTATAGATATAGGTTTCGAGCTGTATCTGAATACATTAATTCATATGATTATGAACTGAATCAAAAAGATCTTTTAATAAAAGATAAGAAATGATTTGGCAAAAGCTGTAAAATGTCAAAATCTTGCAACCAAAGAACTTATTTTTTTTTTCCAAAGTTGCTTGCAACCAAAGAACTCATATTTTTTTCTCTAAAGTTTGCAACCAAGGAACTCATAAAAAGCTTGCAACCAAGGAATTTATATTTTTTGCTCTAAAGTTGCTTGCAACCATGGAGCTCATATTTTGTTTAATACTGTATGTAAGCCGAAGAAAATGATTAAATGATCCGGTAACTATTAATAACAATAAAGATGAAGCAGAGCAAGTAGAATGGATGGAAGACTAAGATCTGAAACTAACCAGAATCTCAATTCCCAATAATTTTAAAGAAACCATCATTCTAATTTTTAGTATAGCGGAATACTTAACTTTGGTACAACTGTTCAAAACTAAAATGTAAATTATTAAATGTTAAAAACTTTGTCCTACTTTTTATTTATAAGTTTAACGAGTTATTTAAATTAGGCAAATAATGATTCATTCTTATTGATATATAACCATTGCCCTTTTAGCTTATTTGATCTTATTAAAACGTGAAAGATGTCTTTGTATTTTTACATTAGAATTATTTTTAATTTATCTGCTTCTTTTTTTTTTTTTTGAACTGCGTGCCCTACATTTCCTTTTAAATTAAGCTTATTATCAAAAAAATTTAAAATTTTCAATTCGATTTTGCCCAAATTTTTTGTTCGGTTTTCTAATGGTTCTTCCTGACGAAGATTAATCCATCTTTGTCTATCTTCAAGTTTCCCTCAAGTGAAGTTCAGACTTCTTGAATATTCTTTAGCGCATTTTATTATTTTTTTAACATATTACCAATGTCTTCTCTGTTCTACTTTAAATATATTATTTTCTATTGGAGTGTTGCACAAGATTCTTTTGTGACAGTTGTTTTTTAAAGTAGACTGTGAATTCTGCTGTTTGTTAATGAGACTGTTAAATGTAGGGGAGACCGGGCCAGTTGGCCGCAGGGGTAAGCTGACGAACTGCGTTTATCTTCAAAGCCTTTAATCAGAAAGTGATAAAAATTACACAGAAACTTCCTTATTGACCATTTCATCATTTACTGTAGTATTGTCATGCGTATTGTTATTGTAGCATGCGCATTGGAGGTATTAAGATTTATGCATTTTTTGGACAAAAACGTAACTTTTAGAACATCGCTTCCTTTTTACTTTACAAAGAAAATAGTCGTATGAAAAAAAAATTATTGTAAAAGTTCCAGTCACAAATGGTTTTCTATATTCAGTGAGACTTTTTTTTAAAGTTGCCGTTTTTCAGGATCTATAGACTGTTTATAAAAAAAAAGCTTTCGGGGTAAGTTGGCTCATAGCATTAACAATGGAAAAAAATATATATTTTTATAAAATTATTATTATTTTTTTTTTTTAACTTTTAACTATATTGAAAAAATTTATTTTTACAAAAAAATTTTAAAAAAATTTTTTATAGTTATTTTTTTCACAGATAAAAAGTGGGCTACTGTTTTGGCTTTTATACGGACTAATATTTGGTACCAGCTAAAAGCAATATTAAATTTTGGGATAAAATTTTTATTAATTTTGCACTTAATAGTGCGTTAATAATCATTTTTATAGTTTGCGCCAACTTACCCCGTGGTGGGGTAAGTTAGCGCAAATTTTTTTTTTTTGTTGCGGAAAGGCCCCAAAAATTTTTTTTGTAAATGAATACAAATTTTATAAGTTACCCTAATCCATACTCTTTAAGACTACACTTTAATATTTTCAAAAAAATGTACTGTTAGGGCTACCGAGCTCATAGAGTAAAAACCGAGCCAACTAGCCCCGGTCTCCCCTATATTGTACAATGTTTGTTAATAAAATGCCTAAAATACAATAAACATACCAACATTTATAAATATTTATGAACATTTATAAACATTTATAAACATTTAAAAACATTTATAAACATTTATAAACATTTATAAACATTTATAAACATTTATAAACATTTATAAACATTTATAAACATTTATAAACATTTATAAACATTTATAAACATTTATAAACATTTATAAACATTTATAAACATTTATAAACATTTATAAACATTTATAAACATTTATAAACATTTATAAACATTTATAAACATTTATAAACATTTATAAACATTTATAAACATTTATAAACATTTATAAACATTTATAAACATTTATAAACATTTATAAACATTTATAAACATTTATAAACATTTATAAACATTTATAAACATTTATAAACATTTATAAACATTTATAAACATTTATAAACATTTATAAACATTTATAAACATTTATAAACATTTATAAACATTTATAAACATTTATAAACATTTATAAACATTTATAAACATTTATAAACATTTATAAACATTTATAAACATTTATAAACATTTATAAACATTTATAAACATTTATAAACATTTATAAACATTTATAAACATTTATAAACATTTATAAACATTTATAAACATTTATAAACATTTATAAACATTTATAAACATTTATAAACATTTATAAACATTTATAAACATTTATAAACATTTATAAACATTTATAAACATTTATAAACATTTATAAACATTTATAAACATTTATAAACATTTATAAACATTTATAAACATTTATAAACATTTATAAACATTTATAAACATTTATAAACATTTATAAACATTTATAAACATTTATAAACATTTATAAACATTTATAAACATTTTATAAACATTTATAAACATTTATAAACATTTATAAACATTTATAAACATTTATAAACATTTATAAACATTTATAAACATTTATAAACATTTATAAACATTTATAAACATTTATAAACATTTATAAACATTTATAAACATTTATAAACATTTATAAACATTTATAAACATTTATAAACATTTATAAACATTTATAAACATTTATAAACATTTATAAACATTTATAAACATTTATAAACATTTATAAACATTTATAAACATTTATAAACATTTATAAACATTTATAAACATTTATAAACATTTATAAAACTTTATAAACATTTATAAACATTTATAAACATTTATAAACATTTATAAACATTTATAGACATTTAAACATTAACATTTTTCTTAAACACTATAATAAGCACTTTCCATTTACAGAAAAAGAAACAAAAATCAAATACTTGAAATGGCCATGGATTACACGCTGTAAATCTAAATGGTTTTTAAAAGTTCCTTAAGAGTTCTTTGAATTACCTAAAGGTTCTTTATGTTATTTATTGGTTCTTCCATGATCTAACGGTTTCTTTGCGCAGTTGTATAGTTCTTGTAAACTTTTTTTTTTTTTTTTTGTCATTTTGTTATTTGTTAAAAATTACAAAAAAGAAATTACAGTTATAGAAAAACCTGGACCCTGGCCTGAACAAGAAGAAGACAGACTGGTCTTATCACCGAGCCCCGTCACAATGTTGTTTTCAAACGTATTTACATTACTAATTAGTGATAAAATAAAACAGTATGAGTACATACAAAACTTCAGCAACAAAATAAATTTTTGCTAACAATCTTCCAACGGAATGATTTACAGATAAAAAATAAAATAATACAAAAGTATAATAAGGTCCCGATATCGAATTTGGTACGAGTCTTTTTAAGATGGTTTATGGGAATGACAAAGTTGTACAATGAAAATTTGGTAAGATATTTATGAGAGATTTCATTAAATTAAGATTGAAATGTTAATGGAGATAAACCATGTTTTACTTTAAAGATAAATAACATTACTTGATGAATATTAATCTTATAAAAATTTAAAGCTCCAAGCTTACCAAGAGAGGTTCGCAATGTCCATTCCTGTTTGCCCCGAATATTATCCCGCAAGCATGTTTTTTTTTTGCTATAAATTTCTTTGAGTTTAGTGTGATTAGTGCTACCCCAGGCAACGTTACAGTAAAAAAGATGTGTATGAACAAAAAATATATATTTTTTAAAGATTGATTATTGAGAAACGGTATAACATGGAAATACTTTTTGAGATCTTCTTTCCTTTATGTTTAATATGATATTTCCATGTTTTTCATTTAAAAGCACTCCTAGAAATTTTATAAATAATTCTCTTTTAATTATTATGTTATTGATTAAAAGATCGAGCAATTTATGAGAAATATTATCGGCTATACTAGTTTTATGGAGTAGAATAAACTTTGTTTTATCAATGTTTAATGTTATTTAAATTACTGATTTGCGATAAGGTTGTTGGGGTTTTTGAAGAACCCTAAATATGGATGCATATACTTTATGCAAACTCCATTTTATTTTTCTGCTCGCATGTTTATTACAGTTCAAAGCAAGGGTTGTTTTTGGTTGTAATTGGTTGTTTTCTTGTAATTGACTTTTGTAGAAAAAAATAAATTTTATTCTGAATTAAAAAAAAGTTATATTGAGAGCATTTTGTTGATTTTTGCAAAATATTTAAATTTGAACGTAGAAGATGTCTGCAAATATTTAGAGCTATACTGAATTGGGCTGTCTGAAATGGGCTGTCTGAATTAGGACTGAAAATTATTGGTAAGATTAATGTTTCAAATTGTTTATATTACAAATATTTTTAAATTTGTTTACTTCAAATCTAGTTAATCTTGCAACATGTATTTTTGACGGTTGGCAGCTTCTTATAAATCTATAAAATGTTTTCGTCAAAATATTCAAATTTAATGTTACAACATATTCAGTTCAATATTGCACTGTTTGTTGTTGAAATAGCAAAAAAGCTAATGAAATCTAGTCTTCTAGAAATTTTGCTAATGAAGTCTAGTCTTTGCTTACTTATTTCAATAATAGTTTTGTAATATAAAAAACCGGAATTGGGCACCAGCATAGTATCCAAGTTGCATAGTTTATTAAACAATAAATTACTTTTAGATAACGCTCTCAGTTGCTAAATCTAACAAAACATGCTTTTAGGAAAAGCAATTTAGGTCTTACTTTGCCACTTGAAATAAATTTGTGTAGCAAAGATGATATTTTATGTGACGATTTTTTTGAAGAAGCATTTATTATTAACGATCGAAATGGTTTAACTGAAAGTGCCGCTAATATAGGAAATGCTTTTCACGATACACCGTTAATGACAATAATAAAAATGTTCAAGAAAATTTTTCAATACATTCCAATTTTACTGCTACTTAAGAAGTTATTTGAAATGGATGCAATATGAAACTCTATAAAACAAAAACTAAATAATGATCTGTCTAAGAAGACGAGTCGTATTCAGATGGCTTTGTATGCAAGCACCATGTCATTTTTAATGACAAGTATGCCTTAAGGCTTCATTTTTATTTTGATGAATTTGAGGTATGCAATCTGATTGGAGTTCGTCGTAAAGTGCATAAACTCTGTGTATTTTACTTTTTTTCTGTTTAATATTGCAAATAAATATAAAACATAATATACAAGGCTGACAACACCAGGGAAGGAGGGATGGGGCCCAAGGGGGCGTGCTAACTTTTTTCTAAAGGACATTTTTTTTTATAAAGAAAATTCTAGATATAGAGGACTTTTTTAAAGATTTACGATTGTGCTCCCGAACCCGAAACCGTGTCGTCGACCATAATATATAAAAAATAAATCAAGACTTCAAAATATATACTTATGTATTCTTGTAAAAAAAAGTTAGTTAATTTAAATGAATTAAAACATAAAATATACAGGAATGTTTTAAAACCTTTCATTTCATTCAGGATTTTACAACATTACAAAATGAAGGCATATTAGTTATAGTTGATAGCTAGGAGTTGCAAGTATATGGTGGCTTAAAATAAATCTTTGCAGATAACCTTTCAACCCATGCACTAGCTGGTTTTTGTCGTATTTTTAATTCTGTTTTTTTTTGTCACCAGTGTATGACTTTATAAATTGAAAAAAATAAAATATGTTCTGAGCTTGATGCAACACTTTATACTGATGGAATGTATCAGTATCACTACCAAAATGATATAAAAATAAGCGCAAACAATGTTGCGCTTATTTTTATATCATTTTGGTAGTGATTTTTTATATCATTTTGGTAGTGATTTGCGCTTATTTTTACGTTGATTAAACGTTGTATTTTACGTTGGCAAAACGTTGTATATTACGTTAATTCAACGTTATGTTTTACGTTTGCACAGCGTTATATTCAACTTTTATTGGAATTAAATATGTTTGTTATATATTTTAACATTATCAGCGTCAAAAAAAATAAAGAAAATATTGTTTTTCGTCATAAAAAGTGATTTTTTTAAATCGTACTATAATTCAAATATATTTTTATTTAGATGTCTGTATGGGTTAACAACAATTTTATTTTAAATTTGTAAGTGTTAGGTGTATAATATAATATATAATTTTTATTTGGCTGCAATTTATACAGTAGATATTGCTATCAATATGTTACCTATACCTATTGGGGTACATTGATCTTTGACTATGCGGGGCCCATTGATCGGAGGATCAAAGTGCCCCATAGAAGACAAAGTGCCCCATGTTTTTGTTTATAAGCAATACAGTTAAACGAATGGAATTGTATTTATAATTTTAAAAAAAACTATATATAAACAAACAATAGCTTTTAGCATTTCATTTTTTAAATCTACTTATGTTATAAGCTAGTAATAATAATACTATTATTTTATAATATCAAAAGAATAATATTTAACATAATAATTAAAAAATATTTAACATAATATTATTATGTTAAATATTAGCATTTATTAAAAACATATGTTTTTATTGATATATTTTTTTACAGATCTTAAAATGGTTAGAAATAGAATTAAAAAAACAAATAAAGTTGCTATACCAAGTGAAACAATGAAGGTAGCTGTTAATAAAGTTTTAGAAGGAACACAACTGAATGTTGTAGCACGTCAGTTTAACATAGATAGAATGACTTTAAAAAGATATTGTCGTAAAAAGAGGCTTAATCCAAATGAAGCTTTCAAGCCTAACTACAACAATAGACAAGTTTTTACAGCAGAAGATGAAAAAAGTTTATCAAGTTATTTACTAATTGCATCAAAAATGAACTATGGCCTTTCAACTAGGTCAACGCGATTATTGGCATATGAATTTGCTTTAAAAAACAATAAGATATGCCCATCATCATGGATCAAAAATAAAATTGCAGGCATTGATTGGTTGCAAGGTTTTATGAAAAGACAACCAGAGTTGTCTCTATGAACACCTGAAGCAACGAGCTTCGCTCGATCAACAGCTTTTAACAAACACACTGTAAGAGAGTTTTTTCAAAATCTTAAAACGGTAAGAAATCGATATAAATATAATCCTAACTTTATATATAATGTTGATGAAACTGGTTTAACAACCGTTCAAAAGCCGGTAAAGGTTTTAGCTGGTAGAGGAAGCAAACAAGTTGGAAGAATCACATCTGCAGAACGAGGAACATTGGTAACTGCATGTTGTGCCTCTAATGCTATTGGAAATTCCATTCCTCCATTATTTATTTTTCCTAGGGTAAAGTTTCATGATTACATGATTAAGGAAGGACCTCCTGGATGTGTGGGATTTGCAAATCCTTCTGGTTGGATGAACTCAGAAATTTTCATAGAATGGATTAAACATTTTGTTAAATATTCAAACTGTTCTCAGGAATCTCCAGTTTTGTTACTTTTCGACAGTCATGAAAGTCATATTTCTGTTAAAGGCTTGGAGCTTGCAATTCAACACGGAATTACAATGATAAGTTTTCCTCCCCATTGCAGCCATAAATTGCAGCCATTAGATAGAACTGTTTTTGGACCATTGAAAAGGTTTTACAATTCTGCATGTGATAATTGGATGGTTTCAAACCCAAGACCAATGACCATTTATGATATTGTTTCAATAGTTCGAGAACCGTATACAAAAGCTTTCTCACCATCTAATATACAGACAGGATTTAGAGTAGCTGGCATTGAGCCATTGAATTCTAAAATTTTCAAAGATGACGAATATTTACCATCATCAGTTACAGGTAGAGCTGCTCCAGATACAGTTACTATCACTCCTGTCAACAACATGGAATCTGAAATGATACCAGCACATGTTAATCACATAGAGTCTGAAATAACTATAGTAAATATTGAAACAAGTATTTTAAACAAAGTGTCAACAAGTGTTGCTTCTATAATCTCACCTGAGGTTTTAAAACCTTACCCAAAAGCATCTGCCAGAAAAAAAAAAGTTAAAAGTAGGCAGTTAAAAACAAGGATCTTGACTGATACTCCTGTCAGAAATGAAATTCGTTTGTCAAAAGAAAAGAAAATTTTGAAGCAAACCAAAAATCAACAAAAAGTCTCCACAAAAGATAAGAAAGAAACTAAAAATTACTTGCTTAGGAATAAAAAACAATGTAAACCAAAAGCTGCTTCACAACTTGACTTTCACAAATCATGAAATATTCTTAATCAAAATATTGTACTTTTAACAAGTTTTGTAAAATTAAAAGTTGTATTCTTATTTCAGTCTTTATATTTCAGTTCTTATAAATTTCAAGTTGTTGTAAAGTTTTAAACGTATATAAAGCGGGTAGCTTATAGCTGCTGTGATTTATACATTTTTTAATTAAAAATTAGACTAGTGGGTTTAACTGCTATATTTAAAAAATAATTAAAAAATTTAGATGTATTATATGTTATACAATATTACCCTTTGACTAAATTATTTACAAGATTTAGTTATAGAAGTGTTAAACGTTTAGATAATATTACGCATATAAGATCAATGTGCCCCAAGTCGGAGATCATAGTACCCCATAGTTTGGGGTAAATTGATCTTTTGAGAGGGTTGTTTAAAAGTTAAAATTATTCATGTTTATCATTTTTTTAAATCAAAATATTTATATATTCCAAAAGCCAGATAGTTCTACATGTGTTTCGTAGTTAATAAGTTTTTACATCTCTTTCAGGTTCTGTGCAATTTTCAAAACACTGCTACGGCGATCAATGCGCCCCCATCTCCCCTACATATAATATATATCTACTTATACATACACATTCCAACCATTATGATGAATCAACATTGCTGATGGGTATAAGAGGTTTTTCCTCCTCCGGCTAATTGCCATATAGAGGCCACATACCTGGGCCAGTGAAGGCAAGTTCAGCTCATTAAAGAGCATTATCACCCGCTTTGCTGAACAAGAATAAGTAAGTTTAGCAAGAACAAAGAAAGTTAGAGCGAAAGTCAGAAGAAGTTGAGTTAGTAAGATAGCAAATAGAAAGCGGACAGATATTGCACAAGATGTTAGGGAATATGCAATTCATTCTATTAATCAGTTTATCTAGTTACCTTGTAAAAGTTACCTAGTTATTGTATGAGTATATATATATATATATATATTTTTTTTTTTTTTTCTTTTATTACAAAATAATAAATATTTACAACTTTTTCCTTTAAAATTACATTATCTCAGGTTTTATAGTTTTACATAATATAGTTTTTACAAATGTTCGTAAATATATACATTTTCTATTTTTTATTTATTTTATTATATATTTTTTGTATTTTTTTATTTTTTATTTTTTCTGTTTTTTGTTTTTATATTTTTTGTGTTTTTTGGTTTTATATTTTTTTGTATTTTCTGTTTTTTATTTTTTTGCCGTTGTGCGGAGATAATATTTCATAAAATAAGGGCTGGCAGTGATTAATCTAATCATATATAATCATAATTTTACTGTATAACATAGAAAAAAGATGCAGAGAGAAGGAAATCTTTACTAAACATACAACGAGCCGTTGTTTTATTTTAGCTCATATGTTTAGTTGCAGATTTCCATTCTCTACTTGACAGAAAACATTTTTAATACAAAAATACCCACAGAAAATGTCCGCGGTGTTTCTACGGACAGGATAATTATATTTTAAGGTAATAATATTCCTGATGTTTTTGATTATTACGCTGATCACTGCCATTAGGTCAAATTTTTGTTACTAAACATGTTGTGGCATCTACTGTTCCATATTGCACTCATGATGGTTTGAGTGAGTGTCAACAGCAGCTGCGAAGTGGGGTTTTTCTCCGATAAATTCGCTGTTTCAATCAAGAAAATTGAGTTTATCGCAGAAAAATTGGTTCGGGATGTCAAGGAGTTATATACATGTATAAAATGTTTAAAAAGGTAAAATGGTTAAAAAGGTAAAAAGGTTACATGTCTAAAAAGTAAGTATATACTTAGTTTTATTGCTTAGTTTTTATTGCTTAGTTTTATTGCTGATGACGTTTGTTACAATCAATGGTAGCTGAAGCAGCTGCATTAAATTATAGAGGCATTATTCATGTTTGTTTTGTGTGTGGTTTGATATTTCGTTATATATGAAAGAGAAAAATCATTTACAAAATATATTTCTATATTCAACTTAAAAATTCGAATAAAAAATAGCTCTTATAAATTATACAAATATATATTTGTATATTTTCTCGATGCGTTTTCTCAATGTAAACACAACGTTGATCCACTGTATAAAATCCAACGTTATTCCAATGTAAATGGATCAACGTTAATACAATGTATATAATCCACCGTTAATCCATACACATTGGATTAACGTTGCGTAATAAACACTCGATCAACGTTAACCATATACATTGGATCAATGTGGGGTTATACACATTTGGTCAACGTTGATCCCTATACATTGGCTAGAATTTTCTGCTGACGTGTTCAAAGTAGACTATTGGAACACTATTAGAATTATTTATAAAAATAAATCTTTATTTAATTAATAATTTTGTTTGTATTTGAAAAAAAAATATGTAATTTATGTACGTCTAATGTAAACAAAGTTATTACGTCAAATTATTACGTCAAATGTAAACAAAAAAACTTACGAAAAAAAAATTTGATTTAATTATTGTTATTTTTTAGATGAACCTTTTTCTCTTTTGAATATTTACTTAGATAAAATTTTTCTCTTTTTAATATTGTCTTCAAGTATCAATTTGTTTTTATATTCAACCTTATTTTTTTGCAGATAAAAGAAGAAATTGCAGTTAATGTTTACAGCTTTTCGTTTAATTGTAATTGATGCTAAAATACTCACCTAAAAAGCCACACCCATGTTGAACCTAATTTTAGTTTGATGAAATGACAAAGGGTTGTGTCATCGCTTTTTAGAATTGTTAGAACTATGTCATTCAAGGAAAGTTAGTGTGAAAAATCATAAAACTAGTCTTTAAAAAATATTTCGGTTTATACAGGGGGCTAAATAGGTCCCGAACTTAACGAATAGGGTGCCCCTCTGACCGATCTCAAAATCCACTACAGGGGTGCATGCAATCGTTGTACATTTTGTCAGTAAATATGACTAGTTGTTATATGCCCTCCTCAGATAAATATTAAAAACAGTCTAAGAGGCGCCAATGCCGAGGACTTTCTTTTTCTTAAAATTAAAAGAAAAAAATAACATTATTTTCAGATAATATTTATTAAACATTAAATAAATGTTTTCCATTGAAACTAACCACTGCTTTTTTTTAAATACTTTGCGTCTTTTTGATGGTTATCAGACACTTTGAAACGTTCCCATGCTTTTTTTTAGAAATGAGTAGTGAGCAGCTTCCCCTGCTTGTTTACCCAAGAAGCCCAATCCAATGTCCTTATCTTTACAAAAAGGACCTACATGTTGAAATATGATGTGTAACTTCAGAGTAACTGTCATTTCTTAATCTTCCACCAAGGTTGAAAAAAGGTTCCTAAACAACCTGATGTCTTTTTCAAATGTTGGCCTTAAATTTACACCAAACAAGAGTGAACAAGGTTATCCAGAAGTCTGAATGCTTAAGCCAATGGTTTTAATAGGACTGGAAACAAGTTATAGTACTTTACCCAATTTTTTGATATTTTTTGGCAACCATTACCATTATATGACCCATTTCTTATTGATTTTGAAAAATTTATATCATTTTTTGACCTTTTTTAATAGTATTAAGATCAGCTAAAAGTTATTAAATCAAATTACCTTAAGAAATCCTCAACCTTCATTGATGGAAATTTTTATAGACTGGTTTTGAAGATAGGCTCCTTTTTTATCTATTATTTGCCACAAAAACTCATTGACATATGTTGTTCTAATAAATGGGAACAGTTTTAACAATCTTTTTTCCTCTAGAGATTTAATATTAAAAAGTTCAAAATCGTCAACAAAGCAATCATCAAGTTGCTGGTCAATATGTTTTAGCTCTTCTGCTAACCCTGATTGTATAATTTTTTTGTTTTGTGTTTTCAATCATAGTTCTTTTACTAGCTTTAGAATTTTTGTGTATATTAATTCTAAAGTTGATTGAATGTCAATCATGCTGTTTATAGACAGTTGTTGTATATTACTAGTACAGAGACAAAATTAACTCCCCCATTTGGTTTGCTTGCAATTTTGAAATGAATGAAAGATTTTTGTTTTTTTTCAAATAATATGTTTATTTAGCATTTAAATTTTTTGTTTGTCAATTTTCAAAAATGATATCAACTAAATGTCCGCCTTTAGCGGTTCAACACAAATCAGTTATTTTTATTGAATTTTTCATTACTTTTTCGAGTATTTCAATCGGCGCACCAAACTGCTATTTTTTGTGGATGCAATGATGTTTCATAAATGATTTGTGGGCTTTTACTTCCTCAGAATTGATAATTTTGTTTATTGACATGGCCACTGAGATGAAAATGTGCTTCATCACTCATTATCATTTTTTTCACTAAAATTATCAATTTCTCTCGCAAGAAAATGACATTACTGTACTTCAAACGCTGATTATGGTCTCTGGGCAATAGCTTTTGCATTAACTGGATTTTTTAAGGGAAAAGGTGTAAATCTTTTTTTTAAATTCGTCGAAGAGAGCGCTGAGAAATGCTTAACTGTTGAGCACGTCTTCTTGTTGATGTTTTTGGTGACTCTGCAACACTTTCACAAACAAGAGCGATATTTTCTTTAGAGCGGGCGGTTCTTGGTCTTCCTGAATGGTGAGAGTCTAAAGTTGTTCCATACTGTTCAAATCGATCTGATAAAGCATGAATTGTTTTCTTATCAGGTGCTGATTGATTACAATGTCTTTTTCAATATTCTCGTTGAGTTAACACAACTGACCTAATTTTTTGAATAAAAATAGTCACGATTTCTGCACTTTGTTGTGGATTGAATCGATTCATAATTAATTTTGTGCTATTCTACTTTACAACTGTAAAAAAAAAATAATGACAGTTAATATCAAAATAAAAAATAACAGCTCTTTCAAATAGGGGAATTAATTTTGCCTCACCCTGTATCATCAATGTTTCTTTTAAGTGTAAAACTAAATTTTTTACCTTCAGTTTTAAAAATTAAAATAAATAAAATGAAAATATGCACAAATAAGAAGTTTGGTTACACATGTGATAATGATGAGTTGCGGTCTGTTTTGTATAAAAGTGTTGTTAAGTATAAAACTATTGTTCAGTATAAAACAAATGTTTAGTAAAAAACTATTGTACAATATTTTTATTTTTTTTGTATTTTTTCAATGTAAACATATTTGACTTATTGATAAAGTGATTTTTGATATTATATTTTCGTTGTTTCAGAATTATTAACTATTATTATTCATTATTTATAAACTTTTTATAAATAATGAATAATACAAATATTGCTGCGGACTGGTGGATCATTAAGACATTTTCCGATGATATCTGAACGATTAAATTACCAGATACAGCATGCGTGAATTTACTAATCAGATGCACTTCCGTTAGGGGTGAGCAAAACCGAATACCCTGATAAATTCGGATTTTAGCAAAAACCGGACCCTACATCCGGTTTTGCTAACTATGGGTGACTATGGTTAAGCTGAGTGATTATGGTGGGTAACTATGGTTTTAACTATGGGTGAGCTATTTGCTCACCCGTAGTTCAAAGTTCTGACCAAAAACCGGTTCTCGGGTCCGGTTTGTTAAAATCTGAATCCGATTTTAACAAACAAATCTTCCTTATTGTTATTTTAATAATAAATTAATTAAGGAAACTTCATAAGTTGGTTCATGTTAAATTTTACCTTTTAATCTAATGTGATACTTAGCATACGATCAAAACAATCTCGTTGAATTCTAACCTTTTGAATTCGACAATCTACTCAAATTTTTTTCTATTTCTCATAATATTTCAAAAGATTTACTAGCCAGTGTTTTATAATGGGTTTTTAAAAGTTAACTAATATCTGTAAGAAATTGAAAAAAAATTGTTTTTGTTAGGCAATTATTCCTTTCTATCGGTTCTTATGCTAATGAAATGATAATTAACTGACCCTTTGGTATTTCTAAACTGAAGGGATTTAAAAATTAATATAAGTTTGTTATAAACTTTTCTAGTTGTTTAATATGTTTCTAAATGGAGTGCTGATGGAAGATTGTGATTTAGATGCTGCAATAAAATATTTTTAGCGCGAAATTTTTTCGTGTCTATATTCAGCATTGTTTTTCGTGATATTAAAGCAGCTTCTGAAAAATATTTTTCTATTATAAATTTTCAAATGTATTACTTATTGCTTTTCAGATAATTAAATGCTAGTTACTATCATTATCTCTCCTGCAAAGGAGAGATAATGATAGTGACTACTCGAGCTCACGCGAACTTAACCGCCTCACGCACGTACTTATAGCTTCCCTGCATGTATGTCTGGCTGTGGGTTAGAACTAGCAAAATTGCCTCGCGACTGAGGAAACATTTTCTAATAGTTACCCTAGGATGTATAAAATTCAACTTGTATACTATACCGTAAATATAGTAACAGTTTTGTAAAGCTTAAGGACGTCTGGCTATAGATGGGTTGCCACGAAATTAACTGTCTGGCAATGGATGAAATTTAATTTCTAGTATTATACAGAAAAAAAATATAAAAGAACTGCGGTTTATTATAAGATAAATTTAATTCGGTATTTTTTACACTTTTGCTACCTGTTACCTGCAAAGCCGCTACGCATACATAGTAGCCCATAGTTCTTACTTCTGTTAGAAAACTGCTCTAGAAATTTTTTAGCTTTATGAAATAATTAAAATAAATTATTATAAAGTAAATAAGGTAAATTATTTAAAACAATTTTCAGAGGCGGGTTTTATCCTTCAACAGGGAGAAGATGCTACTTAAGGTTCAAGAATATATAATTTTAGTACACATAATACGCTTTTACTCATAAATAAATCATTTTAATTTTTTTAATATATTTATTTCACAATAAAAACATATTCTTGCTCATTTCTCTTAAGATAACGGACTTGCTTCCAGCCCACTCTACTAAATATAGAAATATATTTGTTTATTCTACATTTTTAAGTCTTACTTTATTACACCCATTATTATGGAAGTATGAATAAAAGATATAAAAAACAGAAAAACTTCTAATGATTAAAGAAATACTTATGCAAAATCTACATGTGTGCTAATTATGAAAATAATAACAGACTTGAAAAAATCAAAAGTAATTTTAATAGCGTTAAAAATAAAAATAAAAGAATATTCAAAAAGATATCGATGAACTAAGAGAGAATAAAAATTTCGATAAAAGATATCGATGAACTAAGAGAGAATAGAAATTTCGATAAAAGATATCGATGAACTAAGAGAGAACGGAAATTTCCATATAGAGGTTGCATTGAAAAAAATATCTGAAACTAACAAATGTAAAGAAGACGTAAAATAAGTTGCAAAAAAAAAAGACCACTTGAATCGATTTATCATTCGATGAATCATCGAATGTTTTGATGGATATAAATTAAAAGTTATTAGATCTCTAAAATCGATCCTGATAAAATAACTTAAGAATTAATGACAAATTTGCAAAGATGTTATTATTGAAAGAGTCCATAGATCAGGTACAAAAAGAACTGGAAAAGAGCGAGCAGTTCTTTTAAAAATATTTAATTACATTGACAAAAAAAAAAGTATTTTTACGTCAAAAAAACTAAACGGAACAGTTGTGTTCATAAAAGAATAACAAACTTTTTCTGCAACCCACTACTTTTTTAAAATAAAATTTAAAGGTTTTTTTAAAATATATTAAGTAAACACAAATCTAAATCTATATTATAAGTAAATACAAAGTAATGACAGGAAAACACATGGGAAAGAACAATGTAAGTATTTGAAAACTTATCTGGCTTACAATTTTAAGAGCACTAGCTGCTCCTGAAGGTCGATTATCTGGTTGACATATAAGCCACATTTATAGCAACATAATTATTTCTTCATAAAGGAAATTAGAGTTAGGGGGACCAATTTCATAATGTACCGTAGCTTTTCGAGTCATTTCAGATAGCTTCACTTAAGTTTTCACGCAGAAAAAAGAATGTAAAAAAATTAACAATAACTCAATCATATCTGATGATTTAAAATTATCTTTTAATTCAACTAGCACATGATCTGTAAATAGAATGATGAGAGACCTTTTGAAATATTCTTCAAACGTTTCAAAGGTCGGATTCACTCGATAAGATTATTGGCTTGCGTGTACTCGGGGCGTTACTGGCTTTACATTTGATTTTTCGGCAAGACTTGATGCAATCTTATATTCACTCCGTAAACATATTTACGTATATTCTCATGATTTCTATTTCTGAGATGACAGTTTTAACACACTTAAAAGCATATATAATGTCACTAAATTTTTCCTGCAACTAGAACCTTTGATCTATTCAATGTGTGAAATCAGTTTTCTTTTAGGCACACCAAGTTAAGAACTTCCGTTCGCTTTTGGTTATTTTTCATCCATTTTGTAAACTCCTTCATTATATCTAATACATTTCTTATTTCAGGTATTCTGCAAGAAAGACTAATAACCAAACTTAGTCTATGACACGCGCAATGGGTGTACATTGATTTTGGTTGAATGCTCAGAAATTGGGCTACCATTGATGCTGCACCATCATATCCTAGGCCTCTCATATTTTTAAAATTCCAATTAAGGTGATGTAAAATTATTTTAATTTTAATAAAAATATTTTAGACTCTCGAACGCTCCAACTTTACAAATACCACAAACTCTTTGCGTATCTCATGTTTATTATCAAAAAATCTTACTACAAAGGATAATTCACTGTGTGGTGAGAATTAATTGCATCTACAAGGGCAAAAAATACTTGGCTTCCGTTATTTCATTTATTATAAAAGCTTGTACCCATACCTTTTCCTTAAACAGAGATAATCTCATTTTGCTGAAACGTAACGAGCATTTTTCGTTGGACTTAACAGACGCTGTTGCAACTCACTGTTAGAATCTCCTATTATTTTAGCAGTGAAAGAAAGTTACCGTCATTTCCGAGTTTATCTGCACTTTCAAGCGTACCACGCAGAGGTAAACAATGTTTTTCACAATATTTAACAGCTTTCATTATACATTTCAAAATTCGTGTATTGCGTTTGTTTCGTTCAGAAAGTTCTTTACTTAGTTGACTGTCAACTCTAAATGAAACATTTTCAAGCATTGATTGAATAGTTTAATTTTTGTTCAAACAACGTTTGTGATAAACTTTATTTTTTGTGATAATCTAATTTTTCTTTAAGCTTATTCCAATTATTAAAGGGTTTTTTAACCCCTTATTATCTCTTTCTTTTCAAAACAGAACACATGTGCCGCAAAACAAATCTTGTTGTACAATAAAATAGTATGCCCACTTAACATTCGTACATCCATTTGATCGAAAATTTTATGGAAAGTCTGTTGGTGTAGTGAATATTATTTTCAGGTGATATCTATATTATATTTTACTCAATAGTCCTTATGTTCATTGCAGACGTGATGACATTGTTCTCAACACCTGACATCATTTTCGAGCGTTCTTCAAATACTTGAATGTCGTTTTGTTAATGATTACTGGTCGCAATAAAAGATGTAGACAATAATTCGAGCGATTTTTTTACCCGTGAAGTTTTTGAAAACTGCCTGAATTTTCCGCAGATAAGTCAGAGGAAACATCGTCTTTAAAAGATGTTAACATATTGCCATGAAAATTTACTTGTGACAAAAATTACATGTTCTTGTACGAGTTCTATTGCTCATGTTTTTATTTTGCGTCTGATTGTTTTATTTATAAAAATAACATGTTATAGACCACGGGCCATAGTATAAAAACATGCTATAAAGTTAACTTTCAAGGTGCAATCGTAAGATCTAAAAAATTCCAATGTAATTGAGCGTTTTAGGTTGTGAAGATTCAAAAATAAAAATTTATCAATTTAAAACCCCGCAGTTCTTGGCTTATCGAGTTTCGAAAAATCATCTAAACTAACTATCGATTTATTTTCGATTACTTGTATTTACTATAAAAAAAATTTTTTCTCGATAATATAATTGGATTTTTAGTTTTTAATGGTTTAAAGACAAAAAAAAAAATTTTTTTAACAGTAACGAAGGTATCGTATTAACGTGTTGCTATCGTGTAAAAAATATTGACTTTATCGACTTGTATTCGATTTAGACAATAAAACAACTTACAATCTGATTCTCTTTAAAAAAGCGTTTTTAATTATTTCGAAATGTTAAATCTAAAAACTATTAGTTAAAGGAACTTGATTTATTGCAATACAAATACTTTTAATAAGCCTTTCTTCGTATTTGTCATAATCATCAACGCAATCATCGTAAACATCGTTGTTAGCAGCAGAATCAATGCTTTTTCACTTTGTTCAGTTAAATAGATCTGAACACTTTAAAGTCAATTTTATGTACGAGCAGATGTTGCACTGACCATAATGGTTAGTGCAACATCTGCGTCAATAGCACCTTAAAGAAGTTTTTTATTATTTAATTTAAGACATAATATTATTAATGAATAATAATAAACAAATTATGTGGCTATGTTATGTACCGCCCATATTCCAAGTTACTACTTTTTATTTTAACTACCTATTAACTCTTATACCGCCATGTCATATGGTACCAAAAAACATTCAAAACTAAATTTAAATTTTGATCAAACTTTCTCTTCACTATAGAAACACTATAACTACATAAAACAAACCTTCTGAAAAAAAAGGAGCTTCGTAACATTTTAAGACTTCTTAAAGTACGATTAGAACATTACTCAACCAACAAATATAGTTTGTTAACTGGAACCCATATGGAAAGCCTTTCGGGATGCTGTCTAATTTGAGAGTGGTTTATATATTAGGCTCATATGGGTAAGCCTGCCGGATATTCCGTATGGGTCCCTACGAAATACCATATTTTAAAACTGTAAGTATACCAAATATAGATTTGCAACCAGAAACTATGAAACTAGAACTAGAAATAATGAATTCTTGCTGTTGTTAACATAAAATAGCGGAACCATAAGGTTTATCCATAAGGTACTAGTGTGTACGAGAACCAATGTAAATATTGCAAAACTACTTTTAAGTTGTCGAACATATAAAAGAGAATATATATAATTTCGTTTGTTTGTTTCAAATAAAATAGCAATTAAAATTACATTGTTATTGGACAACTTATCAAAGAATTTTTAATCGTATATTGTCTGTCTTCACGGTTAATTTGCAAATTAAAAGGTTTTAAACTGTTGCTAAAACTACTTCTTTGAGCAACTCGTGATTTATATGGTACTTCTTTTCAATACGAGCCGTAAAAAATATTAAACTGTTAGTATTAAATTTTTATTTTATTCATAAACTAAATGTCAGTCAATTTGGCCAGAGAACCAATCTGTATTGTTCATGTAAGTGGAATCATTGTTGAATAAGTTTTCAAAAAACTGAAAAAGATATTTCATTTAAGGATCTTTATGAAACAGACTTATAGGAAGCACTTACTCTCCATTTTATCATTTAAAATGTTACCAAAAGTTTACCAACAAAGTCCTTATTGAAAGAGTAGAAAAAAAATGAATCTAAACCCATTATTAAAAGAAAATCTACCTCAGTAAGACTTAGCACAAGCTTTAACAGTGAAAACACTGCTTCTCCTGACGACATTGTATATGATGTTGGTGTTGATGACATTGATGACTTCTGCTGCCGACATACGACATTGTATATAATGTTGGTGTTGATGATCATGACAAAGAATTATTTGAAGAAGAATTTTAATTAAAATACACCAAATTTATCGTTTTTAACTAATATTTTTTAATTTTCATATTTACATATAGTTCAAAACATATTTTTAAAGAGAAGCAGGTTGTAGGCTATTAGTTTATTGATTAAAATGAAATATAAATTACTAAAGTCAATTAATTTACACGATAGCAGCAATTTAATACAAAGTACCTTTTCCTTATTACTTTGATAATAGTGTTTTTTGAAGTAAAAGATTACAAATTGATAACTCAACTACATATTCTAAAAAATTTTATAAAATAGTTAACACTAAAAATCAATACATCGTAAGTAATGGATTTTCAAAGCCTGATAGATCAAAAACAGCAAAAGGTACACCAATAAAAATTAAAGCAAAGAAAAGGCTAACCTTGATAAAAAACAAAAAAGACATTGAGAAACACCAATCACAAGATTGGTGTTTCTCAATGTCTTTTTGAACAGAAACATGTATGCAAAAATAATGGTAATGAATGATGATAGTGTATGCATAACCAAACAATCAACTATTTAAAAGAACATGGCTGAATCCCTTTTACTATAACTTGGATTAAAAGCTTCCATTAACAAATATATATATATATATAAGTATATATATACATATATATATATATATATATATATATATATATATATATATATATATATATATATATATATATATATATATATATATATATATATATACATACATGAGATCATTTTACCTTGTTCATTTACTTCGAGTATTATGTTAAATTTTGTTCAAGTATTTCTCTGCCTTTTTACAAATTAATTACATTCCTGATAACAAGTGTGGTTTCTTTTTATAAATATAACTGTTGGAAGAGAAGTTATAGCTGTTGCTTTTCTAAAGAATTGTCTAGCTCTGGCGTTAAGTGTGGTTTAAGAACCAGATCTTTTATTATTACTTTTATTATTGGCGTCAGATTACTTCATTCTTTTTCACTGGGTTTTTGATTACATTTGTAATCAAAAACCCAGTGAAATTTGCAGGTGTAACAAGTGTATTTGATGTTAATGATATTGAAACAATTTTTCCATTCAACTTTCCAACAAAATTAAGAGAATTTTCCGCAACACTTTTCATTCTACTTGCAAGTTGGCTCTTCGTATACATAGATATACATTAGTTATTTTTTTTATTTAAACTAATTCAATTCGCCAATGATTCCACTTAAATTAACAAGACGGTACAAAGTTTGGCACTTTTGACATTATGTTTATGGCATTCATAAACATTGTTGATTTGTATTTAATGGAATATAGTTTTTATGAAATTTCAGAGTTTATGTCTTTATTTATTGTGTTCTGTAAAATACCCAAACATTAAATCGACTTCAAATTAAAATGGCGTAAATGAATTGAAACACACGATAAGATTAAAAATTTTAAATTTAAAACAGCTATATCTTAAAAACTGCGCATTTACAAGCTGATAAGTTTTAACCATTAATTTATTATACCTTAAAACGTTTAATAATTTTTAAAACGGTTAGAACTCATGACTGCACTACGAAACTGAACGATACAGTTAGATAGCGTGTGGTCTATTAATTTCACACATTCTTTTGCAGAAGATTTCAACTTTTTTAATCTTTTTATTCGTTCTTTCTCAGCCCCACCTTTTATTTTTTGATTCATATTAAACTTAATAATTTAATTTAAAAAATGATAAGTAAATACAAATGCTAAATATAGTAATTACAAAATGCTTAAAAAAAAAGCACTTAGTTTATATGCAATAAGACAAAAGTAAAGCGTTGTATACTGCAAAGTTTTCCTCTTATGGCTGCGCTATATTCTCTTTTTTTAAACTAGTTCTATTGGTTAACGTTAGAAAAAAAACAACTTAAAAGCTTTCATCCATTAATGTTGCTATGCAATAAAATTAAACTGTCGCTAAACGGTTAAATGAAAAAAAAAGCAAAACCATAAATTTAGTAAAGTTTTGAAACGGGCTCATTTTTTCAAAAGGAGCCACCCTGCTCACCCCCACTCTCCTAGTTACGGGGATCAATAAATTTCTTGTATGATTTATTTTCTAATTGTTTGTATCATAATCCTAGCGAGTTAATTTGTTTTTTTTAAGTAAACTAATGTCAAAATTTATAATCAGATAAGAATTTTTTACATTTTAAAATTTTAAAAAGCTTGACATATTTTGCAATCTTACAGAAGAAACTAAAAACCTTTTTTAATATGATTTGATTAACAGAAAGTTAGATTAAATCAATTAATTTTGATAACTTAAATTTTCATATTCCTCATCAGAAACACAAATCATTTTTAAGACAACCACAGTGGTTGTCTAAGAAATGACTTATGTTTCTGTTAATTTTATTTCTTGTCTGATTTATTTGAATAAAGCAAAAATACAAACTTTTCAATTGCATCTGTTCTGTTTTTTAATTTGTTTTGTTTATTTTAGCATTGTATTAGTCGCTCACTAATAATTGCGTATCCTATGGTTCTTCATGTAAAAAAATATTCAGATGGGGCGAATTTCGAATGCCAATTGAAAAGGCTCGACTAAATTTAAAAATTGATGTTAATTTAAAATTCTAGTTTTGTCAAATTATAGATTTAAATTCGAATTTGGATTTCAGATTCGAATTCCATTCAATTGGTCACAAACTTGATAAAATTTGAAAATCAAACTTAAGTTTTATCAAATTTTATCAAATTTTATCAAATTTTATCACGGGCGTAAACTATTAAGAGGCGCCAAAATATAAGGTCTTTTTATACTGAAAAAACAAGTTTAGCGGTATGAGTTTTACAAGCATTCAAGTAAGAATTTCTTTTAGCGCCCTAATTAATTCCCGAAGAAATGGTTGTGTTGCAATCTTTAGCATTTGTCAAAAGAGAATTACGCTAAATGATAATTCCTTTTTTCTTTTTTTTTTAACATTTTCGCTTCCAACCCGGCTGCAAGCAACCACCAATTAGAGTTGGAAGTTACTGAAAAAGAAAAGATGAAGATTGTAGAGCAAGATAACGATTGACAGGCAACTTAAAAGATTGCAAATTATATGAATCCGGAAAGCAGTATGAAGGAATCGAATTCCAAAGAACTGATGTTTGAGGAAAATAACTAGAGGAATAAGAGTTTTCGGAGCAGTTGGGAACAGTCACAGAAAAAGGATGACTCTTAATTGAAGTAACACGAGAATGAAATTTGGAAGATGGCACAAGAGACGCTAGCTCTTTAGAGCCGTGTCCAGTATAGTATTCGTAGAAAAGAGAAAGAGAAGCAACATTACAACAATGTGATAATGGTTAGACGTTGGCTGCCAAAGTCTAACCATTATCACTTTGTTGTAATGGGTAGATGACTCATCGAGTACATTACCGTTCAGAAATATAGGAAGATCTAAATTATTGCGATAACAATTGGCTGAAAAAAACTTGTTTTTATCTGAATTGAAAATCACCAGCCACTGTGAGCCCG
This sequence comes from Hydra vulgaris, assembly GCF_038396675.1. Taxonomy (NCBI): domain Eukaryota; kingdom Metazoa; phylum Cnidaria; class Hydrozoa; order Anthoathecata; family Hydridae; genus Hydra; species Hydra vulgaris. The sequence goes on along the minus strand of NC_088922.1, from coordinate 60,883,071 downwards.
ATGATGTAGCAGAAGTAAAATCCTTTTCAAGCTCAAATGCCCCCCTCCAATCAATCAGACAGTGTTGGCTTCTTATCATGACAAGAATAAATGGTAGTATCATCAGCGAACAATACCACCTTAGATGTGAGAATATCTTGAAGATTGTTATTGTAAATTAAAAAGAGTATAGGACCAAGGATTGAACCTTGAGGAACCCCTGAAGTTACAGAATATGAAGAAGAGTGCTTTCCATCAAGGACAACTTTTATACTACAATTGGAAAGGACTCAATAATCTTAAAGATGTTACCAGTTACACCGTAAGAAAAAAGCTTATGGAGAAGACCAGCATGCCAAACTTTATCAAAAGCTTTAGAAATGTCAAGAGCAATGGTCTTAACCTCTCCACCTTTATCTAATGCACAATAACACCTATTGGTTATTACTCTTAGCAAATCAAATGTAGAACAAAAAGATCGAAATCCATATTGATGATAAGAAAGTAAGTTTTTAGATTCAAGATAAGAGATTATTCGTTTGTTAATTAGAGATTCAAAAACCTTGCTTAAGAAAGGAAGAAGGCAAATGGGACGGTAGTTAGGCGAATCAGATCGCTCTTCAGAATTTTTGAAAATAGGGATAACAGATGCCGCTTTCAAAACTCTGATAAGCACTTGTTGATTAGTTTTGAAAGTTTAGATGATAGCTCCGCAGAAAACTTCTGCAAGACAATAACAGGTAAGTTGTTCGGGACACAAGCTGTAGAAGAGTCTAAGCAGGAAATCACTTTAGATACAGAAGCTGGAGTGATACGAATTTCAAGCAATGGATCAACCTGTTCGACGACTATATCTGGTAGAGCGCAACTAGTGGAATTAAGAGACGATATTGATAAAAAGTTTTTAGCAAACAATTCAGCTTTGTCTTTAGGTGAGGTGACAAAGTCTGAACCATACAAGAGAGGTGGAATTAAAGATTTTCCCTTATTATTGATATTATTAAAGATTCTCCAGAAGTCACGAGAGCTTAATTTTTGTGATGAAATACGAGATTTCATGACCTGAGAATAGCGGGCTTTGGCGGTAGACAAAACCATTTTACAATGGTTTCTAGCAGTAATAAACAGACGTCTATTTTCTGGAGATTTGTTTTGCTGATAGATATGGAAGTAAGGGTTTTGATTGGCAATTGCAGCATCACAATGTGAGGAATACCATGGAGAAGAATAAGGATTGACCTGGAATCGTCGAGAGGGAACAAAAGATTTCATGCCAGCCTGAATCCACTAAGTTATGTAAGAAGCACATTTGTCGACAGGAAGACAAAAGATTTCTACCCAAAGGCCATCACGAAGTTAATCACGGAAAGAGTATCAGTCAGCTTTAAGGTAGTTGTAAGAGGTACGATGATAGGGGGATTTAGGTGATAAATAAGAATGAGATATTAGTTTTAAACAGATCAAACTGTGATCAGAAGCACCTAAGGGTGAATGTGGAAAAACTGAGCACTGACTAGGATCAGAAACAAGACATAAGTCGAGTGGAGAAGGTAAATGATTCGGGTTGTCTGGAAAGCAAGTTGGAAAGTCGACTGTTTGAGTTAGGGATTGAGAAAGACAAAAGTTGTGGGCTTTAATGCCTGCAGAGTCACTGACACTAGAGCCAAGCCATTCAGTGTGATGAGCATTAAAGTCACCAACAACAACAATATTTGTTGATGGATAAAGAAAGAGGGCTTTGTCAATATGATCAGAAATAACATCAAAAATAGTGCAGTCTTGAGATGAGAAAGAGCGATATAGAACAAAGAGAAAGGCTATAGCGTGAAGTGATGCTAAACGATAAAAAAATAGTCTGTGGATTTAAACCAAGTTTCTCGATAAATGGGAGAATTCTTACGAATGTAAATGCCCATACCAATCATGTGACTATTGGAGTCTTTACGAAATAAAAGAAGATAACCATCAATACTAAGATCACATGATGACACAGATGAACCTAAATTTGTCTCACAAAGAGCAAGTAGGTCTGGTGAACTTTGCAAGAGATAAGATTCAACAGAAGAAAAGTTACCACGAATATTAGTGAATGGTTTAGAGAACTTGGTGATGACGATGGTTTTTTGTGTTTTATAGTTTTTGGTACTTTAATCATTTTTAAATTTGTTGAAGAACTTGACTCAACGCATAGATAGTAATTAGTACACTTTTTAACAATCCAAGCAATTTCCTCATTACTATTATTAAACCCTAAGCCAAAGGACTCAAAATGTGGCCTATGCAATACACACCAAAAGTACTAACAGGGACACAATCCATGCGCAGCATGGCATTGTTAATATATTGATATTTTTCAGCTTTTGATAAAATCAGCCTCTCTGAGAGCTACCACAGAGTTTGGGAAACCTGACTACCAGCCGGCCTCACAACCATAAAACTGAGTTTTAGAGTTGTACCCCTTTAGGAGATAATAGAATGATTTGCCTAGTCATATAAACAGAGACACAAGAAAAACCCATGCATTGAGTCAAGAAGATCCAGCATTCAACATCCTAAACCGGAAACAATGTATTAAAAATACATTTGCGCTAGCCTAATAGATAACGAAGGGGTGCGAGGCTGGTCAACAGATAGAATCTGTTTACCCATTAAGTCTTTGCCTAGGAGGCCTTCTACAAAACAGTAGCCGGATGCATTTAACATCTGCCCAAGATGAGTATTTTCATCGAGACACCATCTTTACAAATCTACACATCTTGTCCAAAGTTAATTATGCAAATCATTTTTAATTATATAAAGGGAATGGTTTGTGTCCCAATTGTTTCATTATGAAAACCTGAAAGCAGGGCCGGATTAAGGACCAAGTGGGCCTGAGGCTGCAGATTTAGAGTATACTATTTAAAAAGTTACAAAATATGTAGCAATAATGCGACAAAAAAATAGGAAATATTTTTCTATGCATAACAGCGATAGTGTGTTTAAGATTTCTTGGCCCATGGTTGATCTTAAATTGTTTTTAATGAGCTTAAGTTTAGAGAATAAACGTTTTCCGATGCAATTGCTTACCATTAAACAAAGATACATGCGTAGTGCAATTGAAAAATTTGGGAAAGCAGTCACGAGCCTATGCTTACCAATAAATATGAGCATCTGCAATTATGATACGCATCGTTTTGATACAGAATTTTACATTTCTGTTCTATTTCACTGAATTGAGAAGAAGTTCTTGATAAAGCGTTTTTAAGGATTGCAACATCTTTGAAGCCGTAATCAAATCTAGTTTTGAATCTTGAAATTACTTGCTTGTTTTGTCAAATCTTTCCAAAACCATTGACCATACCTGAAACATTACTCCAGTTTCTAACTTATTCATACTTGCATTAAGTACTTTTGCTTCCCATCACGTATCAGTATTTTCAGTTGTCGATTCAAACAAACTTACAAGAAACTGTTGAATTGTTTTATATCCTTTCTGCAGTGCATTAACTGCATCATAGTGAGCAGACCAACGTGTATCTAAAAGTCGTTTCAATGCAGGTAATCGTAATAGAGAAAAGCCTGTTAAAAGTAGATTCCATTGGCGTGTTGAAGCAGAGAAAACACGAACAGTTTTAAACGAAATCAAAAAAATAAACTGCAACTGGACAGCTGTCAACAGAATTTTGACCAACATAAATTTTATAAAACGTTCAACTGGTTTAGGTGTTGTTACGTATCGAATTATAATTTTTAATTGGTCTGAATGCGAAACACCCGGTGTTGAGTCTACTGAGACAGAATAATATTTTGCATCTTTTATTTCTTGTTTGACCTGTCTCAATAACTGATCACTTACAGTTAAAATAAATTCACCACAAGTTGTTGATGGCAAATATGATATGTGACCTCCATCTTTGTTAGCGTGTTGTTGAATGTGTTCTGAAAGAAATGGATCATACTCTGCAAGTAACTCCAAACATCCTAAATAACTTCCATTGTTCTAAATAACTTCCATTGTTCACAAATGTAATGATTTTTTCATTTCTCCGAAAAGCAAGACAATAATTTGATTACATCTAAAATCCGCTTGAGAAGTTGACGCCAATAGTTCTTTTCCGACATGTACTGTTCTACAAGACTTTTATCTATTTGCTTCCCTGTAGTTTTTATGTAAATAACTTTTTCAATACTATTTCTGTGCAAAGTAATCGACCGAAATTCTATTTTGGTATTGGTTTCGGCCGATATATCATTTTGAACCGATACCAAAATTTCGGTTTTGGTACTATTTTTAAATTCGGTAAAAAGCATAATTTCGGTAGAAAAACATAGCGAAAACAGAAAAATGTGTAAGATTTTAAATTTTTATCTAATTTAGAAAAATAGTTATTTTTGAGAATTTTAACAAAATATTTTACTATTTAAAATAAAATTTTAAGCCCATTGTTTACAAACTATACCACGTTTCCATCTGCTTTTTAAAAAATTCATAAGTATTTTGACTGATAGCGTTTTTTTAAAGAAAACAAGTTTGCTTAACAATTCGATTAGCGACGTCAAGCTGTCACTTGCTAAAATCGCCAAGGGGTTTCTCACTCCTCCACCAACATCGACTGATGTGGAAAGGTTATTTTTAACAGCTGAAAATATACTTAGTAATGAAAGAAACAGTCTATAACCAGATACACTCTAAAAAAAAACCCCTTAAAAATAACGGAGTATGTTACGAACTACTCCCTCAATATAGCACCAACGGAGTTTTCCGTTAATTTAACGGAGAAATAATTTAACGGATTCAATCCGTTACTCAAAAGTAACAAATGAATCCGTAAATTTAACGGATAGTTTGTTGAAGAAACAAAACAATCCGTAATACATGAATAACAATTTTGTTTATCTTTAGAAATTGCTGAAATAAAACAGTTCTAGATATTTTATACGGTGTTTAGACGGTTAATTAATTGCTAGGGTTTTAGACGGCATCAACAGCAATAAAATCTTTTGTAGAAATAAATAAAAAATAACAAAAAATTGTAAATTTTCACGTATATTATGTTAAGTAAAAGACACATTTAAGTAAAAATTAAACATATTTAGCGAGTGTTGATCGCAGCTCAACCACTCCATTAGACAACGAACCGTACTGCAGCCCATAAACATCTTGCAGAAACTGCCAAAACATGAGTGTTGATGGCTGGTATTCGATGTTAAAGCACCAAAAATTTAAAATTTTCAATTTCAAATTTAAGTGCACTGTAAATCAACTAAAAAAATACTTTTTTACACTGCATATCCGAATGATTTCAATGGCTATTTCTGGAGCAGAACGTTTCAGTTTCCCCCCTTGTCGCAGAAGCGAGCATAGAAGCTTGCATACATAATAAGCTTTCCAATCTAAAACAGTTATAAATATATAAAGAAAACGTAAAAGTGCAAAACATACCTAAAAGTTAATTCCATACAAAATATTTTTTGAGCAAAACAAATAAAATATCTTAAAAAGATAAAAATAATGCAAACCATTATGTTTTTAGAAGCCATTACAGCCACAGCTTTGATGTAAACATTATTTGACAGCAAAGCATATTTTATTATTGGGTCTGAAACAGTCTGATTAAAGGTTTTGAGGATATCAACCATGCAATCTGAATATTTTAAATGAAATTCCATATCAATCTACAAATAAATATGCTACTATTAAATACAATGCCTAAAACTGTATTAATCATATCAATTTAATTGCTATAAATCATTTATAAACAAACTCTGTACAATAATTTTGTAATCACTTATGCAAAAGTATGAACATTATACACTAAAGATTGATATCTGATAAAAAAAATCACATAATAGATATTGACAATAAAATACCAGCTCTAGAATAATCCTGAATTTCGGAAATTTAAGAATCAGTCGAGATAATGAAGGTTGATCTGATGAATGAACCCAGTTTCGAAAACAAAACGTTAACGTTGTAGAAGCCTTAATTTCTTTTACACGTGACGAAGATAATGAATCAAGCTTTTTATTTTCATAAAGGTTGCTCAATCCTAAAATTAATTTTAATATAAAAAACACAGAGCAACAACATAGATATTAAAGGTATAAACAAGTTTATAAAAAACTCCTAATGAATAATTTTGAAAAAACTATATTAGTAAAATATAGGTCTTTACAACTTACATGTCTTTTATAACAAAACATAGGTTTTTACAACAACTTTACAGAAATGAATGCTTTATTATTTCGAAATCAACTTCATCAACCTCTGTGCCATCATTTTCATAGACAAAGCCAACAACTTTATCTGATGTCAAACCAAACTTGCAACGCACTAGAAAAACAATACAAAGTCATTTAGCTTTTTATATACACGACAAAAATGCAGACTAGTTAAAGTGAACATATATAAATACACATTACCAACTTCATATACAATTAAACAATTATACATATTTAATAATTATTAGGATTTATATATTTTTCAGTTTGTAATGCATAAATGAAAAAAAAATCAATATTTCTAATTTAAATTTTTATTCTGAAAAATTGTGTATCTCAGATTTACAAAGTGTCTGTATGTGCGATCTTCTCCGGCAATACATATGACATTGTATGGATGATAGTCTTTAAGCTAATTTGTATGTAAAACGAGCAGTATTCTTGGATTGCTAGATTTTTTAACTTCAAAAGAATGAAAATGCAATGGTTTCAAATGGATAGCATACAAAGTATATTTGTTTTGCTAGAGAAACAATGCACTTTGGCTCTCCAAACTGAGGACGACTTTCCACAATGTCATGACACAAAATATAACCCGGTTTGATTTCATAACAGCCAAATCTAACTGAATGAGCAACATATATTTCATCATAATTGTCCACATTTAAAACTGTACGCAAACTATTTGATACTGCTGATTGTAAATTGCCTACAATTACTGTATCACATATGCCGATTTGTACATATTCTGTACACAAAGACCCACTAAACAATGTGTTTGCTAGTTTGAGTTGACTAAGATGTATAATAGTTTTGCAAATATTTTTGAAATTGCGAACAACAGAAGCAAATCAATGTTTTGCCTCAAAACGCATACACCAGTATCTGCTTAAAGGCGCATACTTTAACATAAATTCTGGATAATGTAGCATTGAATGATGTTTTGAAATAAGTCTCTTTTCAGGATATATGGTTTTAAATTGGGCATGATGTTCCTCTAAATTACTACCATTTATTCTCTAAATTACTACCATTTATTCTTGTCGTGATAAGAAACCAACTCCCTCTGATTGCTTTAAGGGGGCATTTGAGCTTGAAAAGGATCTCACTTCTGCTACAGCATGGGGCTCACAGTGACTGGTGAACTTTAATTCAGATAAAACTCAATTTTTTTCAGCCAATCGTTATCGCAATAATTTAGATCTTCCTATATTTATGAACGGTGATGTACTCGATGAGTCACCTACTCTTCATCTTCTAGGATTAACTCTTACTTCCAATCTTTCTTGGAAACCATATATCAAATCGGTTGCAAAATTAGTATCTGCTAAGGTTGCATCTCTTTATCGAGCTCGCCACTTTCTTACTCTGGATTCTATTCTCTATCTCTATAAATCTCAAATCCGGCCTTGTATGGAATACTGTTGCCATATCTAGGGCGGATCTTCTAATGATGCCCTTTCTCTTTTTTTTAGACAAGGTGCAAAAACGCATTGTAAACATAGTTGGACCTGCTCTTGCAGCCAACCTTCAACCATTATCACATCGTCGTAATGTTGCTTCTCTTTCTCTTTTCTACAAATACTATAATGGGCACTGCTCTAAAGAGCTAGCGTCTCTTGTGCCATCTACTAAAATTCATTCTCGTGTTACTCGTCATTCAATTAAGTGTCATCCTTTTTCTGTGACTGTTCCTAAGTGCTCCAAAAACATTTATTCGTCTAGTTTTTTTCCTCGAACATCAGTTCTTTGGAATTCGCTTCCTTCATCTTGCTTTCCTGATTCATATAATTTGCAATCTTTTAAATCGTCCGTCAATCGTTATCCTGCTCGACAATCTTCATCTTTTCTCTTACAGTAACTTCCAACTTTAATTAGTGGCTGCTTGCAGCCTTGTTGGAAGCGAAGGTGTTTAAAAAAAAAAAAAAAAAATTAAACTTAAGCTGTTGAATGAGACCAACAGTTATAGTTGGAGCAAATATTGCATCCATGCAATCAAGTAACATTAGTAAAAGTCTCCAATGCGCATCACCTTCTGGAATTAGGTTTCCAATCATTAAAGGCAGATTTCTTATCAAACACCATGATTCAGCAGCTTGAATGCGAATATTTTTAAAATTAACTTCCGTGGGTTTGCTGTTTTTATCACTCAATGAATAGTTATAATTATTGATTGCATTGTTGATATCTGCAAGTAAAAAATATTTTTTGTCTATCTGTGATTGCAAAACAAGGCATATTTCTAAAGGTACAACACCTTCTAATACATCATGCATGCAGTCAACTGCACTCTGGTCTATGCAGTGAAACTGTGAAAAACAATTAAAAAAACAACCTTGCTTAATGCCAGATTCTGAAGCATTGTAGTTATTAGTATTAAAGTATTTTGTATTAAAGCTTTCCATGAAGCCAAACAAAGTGTGTGCTCCTAAATTATCAGCAGAAAATAAAATCAAAATGGCATGAATAGTTTCTTCCACTCCATTAACTTTAACAACAACACCCTGTTCACTTTCCAATTGTTGCAATAAAGATACAACACTATGAAGGATTGGATAGTATGAGTATTTATCTGTGTGTGCATCTAGTGCATACCATAAACCAACTTAAAAAGTGCTATCAGTCTTAGACTGATACTCAGGAACAATATTGCGTATCATCATGTATAAAGCTTCAAGTTTATGTACACGTGTATGGCTCCCAAGCACATTTGTTACTTCAAATGCATCAATAAAAAAGTGTAGCAAAAGTGTTTTTTGGTGCCGTTGAAGGAATGAATGATGATGAAAATATGTGTATCAACAAAATCTTGCATTTTATTTGGGAGTGAATTTGGTGTGCACTGTGGGAAAGTAATCTTTGATGAAGCTTGTTCTAATATCTTGGCAAGTAGGATATCAATAGGCACAACATGGCATTTGTCCTCTACTAAAACAGAATGCATTGATTGCAATGCCATAGAGTATTATTGCTCTTCACGTATACCTAATGATATTTCTATTGCCTCAATATAGTACCCACGTTCTTTTAGCCATTTGTTTCTTTTATATATAGTGTCAGTTTTATTGAAAATACTAAACATACTATTGACATCATTTATCGCATCAAAAACAATCTCATTAGTTGGAGCTACTTTCAACTTAATTGCTAAAGTATCTACTATCTTTGAAGCATAAACAGCAACGCCATTTAATAGGCCAGACATATTTTCCATAATAAGCAGCGAATTAGCTAAAGTGATGTTTGGTTTTGAAGTTATTTCTGATACAAACTTCATAACAGTTACTTCAATACTGTCACTTGTTATAGAACTAGAGTTAACAATTGTGGCATTATTAAAATCTTCGTGTGGGTTACTTGGAAAATGTCTGTCAAATGCATCTTCTTGTGACTTACTTCGTGAGTTGTTACTGCAACTTCCATTGTTATTGAAGCCTAAAGTTTGATCTGGCACAACATAATGGTGTTGCTCAAAATGCTTTTTTAACTTACTAAAGCTAAGAAATACTCTTTGACAGTTATTAAACATACAGCTTAATTCAGAAAATGGTAAAAAAGATTTAATAAATCTGCAAAATAATTTAAGCATTTAAAACATTGCATATTTGTTTTAAAATGCTTTTATAGTATTGTCACCTTTAGCAGCAAAATCTTCACTATTGTTGATGGCAACTAACTTCTTAATAATTTGATCAGAAGACCATACTTTGATTAGCACTGACATTCTGTAAATGTATAAAACGTTAAATTATACAATTAATTAATTAATGTAGCTTAAATTTGAACTTAATGAAGAAATGACATCAATAATGAAAATAACTAACCTTAAACACACATGATAATATTCACTTATTAAAATTCAACACACTTTTAAGTTGAGCTTCAAATAAATATTAAGTGTTCATAGAAATTTATATTTTGTTATCCTCTTACACGCCTGAACTCCGTTAACTTAACAAAGATATTCTGTTATATCGCGAAGTTAGAATTATTTTGTTCTAACTCCATGTTTTTCCGAACTGAGAAAATCAAATTCAAAGTTTTAAAAAGAGCTGTTAAGATCACTTAAATATAAAAGACGTAAACAAATTAGATTCATATTAATTTCACATACTTGCTACCACAGTTTAAAAGTAAATACTTCAAAAGATATAATGTGCAGGTATCTGAATTACCACACCCTGATTTAAAGATAGAACAATATAATACACACTTATTTTATAAAATACAATATTACTTTTTTCTATCTCCATTTTTTATATAAAAATATAATACAAATTAGTATTTTGTATATATATTGTATATATTGTAGCAAGGTAAAGAACTGTTTGGCATATCTCTGTTTTATTGGAATAAAATCTTACTTTAACTAGTAAAAAAACTTTATAAATATTTATAAAGTTTAATTATCTAAAGTATGTACCAAGATTTTTACAAAAAAATAAAACTTTGGTTGAAATAAGCTCCAAGAACATATTATCCAAAATACATTTCACAGTGAAATGAATTTCAAAGATTAAATTCAGCAAGGTAAGCGCATCTGGTTAATTCATTAAAAACAACAATTTCAATAAGAAACCCATTTAACACCATAACATAAACATAAAACATAAATATTTTGACATTAAAATAAATTATTTTAAAATACTATTATAAAATGTTACGTCTACAGCAGGCATATACTTGAACATACTTTGAAGGTCCTTAGCTTTATCATTAGAAATTTGAGCACACTGGTTTAAGACAAAAGCCATTGGTACAACTGCAAGAGGTCTTGCCATATCTAATGAAGATCGTGGATTGTTAGGAAGACGCTTAATTCGTACTTCTGAACAAACATCAGTAAATGAATTTCTGTAGTATATATAATCTAAAAACTCTGCCCTGTAAACCAGATGCTTTATTTGGGTATAGGGAACAAGGTTATGATTAAAATAGCCTGCAATAGCTAAAAAATGCTTAAAATCCAATCTTTTCATTTGGTAGACAGAAAAAGGATTTCTCTTTTGAATATTAGCAATTGCTCTGATTAAACCAAGTGGACTAAACATTTCAAGAGGAGCTAGTGCTCTATCAATTTGACTATATATATTGTCAACCTCTTGTATACTAGAATGCCCTGATTCACAGAACTTTTGCTCTATTACCCTGATTTTTGGGTAACGTATCAAAAACTCACGTAAGGCAATGGACATGTGACTATTTCTATTTTGAGGCAGGCAGGAATCAAACCATAGTATGAGTTTATTAACATCTGGGTGGTCAGCAATTATCTTCTCTAGCAAGCATGTTACACTACTTGCAAGGTCATTTCCTGCACGACCTGAAATGCCTTCATGCCAAAGCATACAATAACCTTTTTTATTTAGGGAGCAACGCCCAGTTAAATAATAAGCTGAGAGTTTACGTTTGTAAAAAATTGCTCCTATGTTTGATTTTGGTAAATTTATTAAATTTTTAAGGTCAATGCATACTACAGCTACATTTTTATCCTTAAGTTTGTGGTCTTTTTCACGTTCTGCTCGATTTTCATTCTTCAACATTACATGTTTGGAAAATTTTTGGGTTTGCTCCTCAGTTGGATTTACTACATTATGGTATTCATAACATGTATCACATAAACCAGTTTTTGGCTTTTGAAATTCGATGTTAAAGTTATGCTCAAATATGAATCTATACATATGCTTCTTAACAGGGGGAATATTCTTTTCTTTGCAATAGGTAGAGTAAAGTTCATACATTTTATTAAAATTTAAAAAAGCTTCAAAATATTCTTTTTTTGTTCTTTTACGACAGTAGTGTGATGGTACAAGTGAAATTCATTGATATGATCTTTAACACTTTGTTTTGATCTTTGATCAACAACCTTTTTGGTGTGTTTCCCTCATTTTGAAAAGGCTGGGCTTCCAGTAGCATCATTCTTGTTTTCATGATGATAATAAAATCTTCTACTACTTATATTTAAAGTAGTGAGGTAAAATTCTTTACAAACTCGAGTTTGCAAATCACCAACAAAAAGGCTGTAATAAAATGAATATGTTTTTCGCGAATTTTCATTGATGGTTCGATGACGTTTCTTCTGGAGTCGTTCAGTAGTTCTACTGTAGAAATGCTTTTTTTGGGTATCATCCATAGACCAAAAATCAGAAAATATATGTGCTCGTTCTTCATCACTGATATGTTGTCTACATTTAAATTTACAAAAATTTAAACAGTCTTTTCTTGTGGTTACAGACTTGCATGGAACATTTTCTCCTTTTCTATTTTTATAAGCTTGACCAGATTGTCTCAACTACTATCTCACATTCTGTATCCAAGTTTTAGGTGCTGACTTTCGTTTCCTAGTTTGGCCTCCATGTGGGGGCAGACAACTAGCTGATGCTATTACAAGTGCACCATTAGGATATCCAAGAACCGTCAGATCAGTTTCTAAAAAAAAAAAAAAATATACATAATAATGAACAAATAACAATAATACCCAAACCATGAACAATATATATATAAGAAAGTTCAAATGTAATAACTATGATCTATGAAAAAAAAACATTATATATATATATATATATATATATATATATATATATATATATATATATATATATATATATATATATATATATATATATATATATATATATATATATATATATATATATATATATATATATATATATATATATATATATTACCTTCAACGTTTTGTTGTAATTTTTCAACAAAAACGGAGATAGCACATTATAATTTTAATTTATAAACTGCATTAAGGAGGTGGAACAAAATGCAATGTCAGGTATATTAAGAAATAATTTATTTTTTACTGATTTGGTAGTAAAAAATAAATATTTTAACTATAAAAAGAAAAAAAATTTATCTAACTCAAATTTTTTGATTTGTGAAGATAGAACAAAATAACTCTAACCTCGCGATATTATAGCTAACGGAGTAATCCGTTGTTTTATTCCCTTATTTTGTAACAATTTAATCCGTAAACTTTACAGATTTAACGGATTTACTGTCAACGGAGTTACTCCGTTGATATTTTAACGGATTCTTTTTTTAGAGTGTAACCTTGAAAAACTCTTGTTTTGCAGAGAAAATCTGCCAGTTGTTAACTTTTGCTATTAACTTATATCACTAACTTATGTATTAAATCTCAATTTGTGAAACACGTGAAATCAATTCTAAAACAATACACGTATAAAAAAGAAACAAATAAAAAAATTTCATTTTTAAATAACATTTTCTAATGAAATTAATTTTGATTAGCCGAAATGTCGGTATCGGTTTCGGTAAAATATTTGCCGATACGTCGGTCTCGGTTTCGGCACCAAACTAGAGTACCCAAAATTTCGGTTTATTTCGGTTTTTGCTTTTTTTTCTGTTTCGATCGCTTACTAGTAGAAAGTACTGACTTCATGGTAACTTAAATCCCTGACTGCATTCTACCAATTGGAGTTCCTTTGAAACAAAAGAAATCGCGCAAAGCATCAGTAACTTTCCACATTCCTACGTCTTCAGGAAACTTTGTTTTTACATCTGCAAGTTTACACATTTTAATTTAATTTTAACCTCTTCCGCTATACATTCTACTATAATTGGTTCAACTTGAACTTGTTCATGATTTATATTCGTTGTTGAGTTATCTAATATCTCCATTTCTATTGCTTGGTCATGATCAACAACTTGACAAGTTTCAGTTGCAATTGCGCTACTTGAACCAAGTTCAATATTCGATTCAGACTTGGTTGTTGTGAAGTTGGTTGTTGTGAGGTTGATAGAGCTCAGTAATTTTTTTAGTTACTGCCAGAACTTTTTTGTAACGTTTCTCTTCTTCTTTTTTAAATTTTGCTTTCTCTCATTCGCTTTTATATTTTTTCATGATTATTAATTTTTATTTTAATAAAATGAAAACATTATATAGATAATATAACGAGCGAACAGTCTGCATTAACTTTTTTTTTATTGAATCGGATTTAAACAAAGTAAGCGAAGTAAAATGTATTGTTGCAGTGTCTAGGTTTCCAGTAGGTAAACTTCCGATAGATAAACATATTTTTTACAATGTCTAGATGTTTGATAGTAAATATTTAGTAAGTGAAGCCGCGAGTTTAAATATCCGACTGTTTGGTATTAAGTTTTATCCTCATCCGGCTAATTGCCATTTAGAGGCCACATACCCGGGTCAGCAAAGACAAGTTCAGCTCATTAAAGAACATTATCACCTGTTTCACTGACCAAGAGTAAGTGAGTTTAGGAAGAACGAGCGTTAAGAAAGTTAGAGCGAGAGTGAAGAAGAAGTGAGTTAGCAAAATAGCTTAGACAAAGCGGGTATTGTTAGAATGTGCAACTTATACTATTTATTAGGTTATCTAAATAAAGTTTAAATAAAGTCATATCATATGAGTTTAAATAAAGTCCTCATTGCTGATGACGTTTGTTTATACTTTTTATCCTATTGTTGATAACTTAGTGTTTTTTTTTTCAGTGGGCCTATTTTTTGTGATGGACCTGTCGCTAAAGTCTCTTCAGTCTCCGCCTTAATACGGCCCTGCCCGAAAGTAATATAATTATCACTAAGTCTCGTTTGAAAAAAGCGCGTTTGATTTTAAAGAAAAATTAAAAGTAAGTTAAAATGTTTTTAAAAAATCAAGAATTATGGACTAGTTTTTCAAAAATTCAAAAATTTGTGGAACGATTGTCAACATCAAACTCCAAAACCAGCTGTCTGAAGACTTACATTAGGTCCTTCCATCCCAACGAGACCAGAACAGTTGTTTTACTTGAGGCAGCATTTAATGAAAAAGAATAGATGATACTAAAAAGCGAGATAAATTTTAAAACCAAGTGGAGAAGATGATCTCAGATAAGATAAGAGACCAACCTTAGCACTCTGATTCAACTCTCTCTAATTCTGAAACTGATGTTTTTAATTCAACGGGTAAAAGTTAACTTTTGAATTTCAATTGAAATAGCAATTTTTAACAAAATTTGATTTAAATAAATAAGATTTTTTGTTGCTATACTTAAAAAATTTTTATATCATTTGGTATCATTCTATTTAGATGCCGTATATACAATGTATATACATACATATACAATGCTGTTGGAGCGATGCTGAAGGGGAACTTGTTTTTGAAAGGGAAAAAACTGAAGTTTTAGAGGAAGGTTCAGTCAAAATTCGTTTCGACAAGGGAGTGGGTACAGAAAAAATGAGCAAGCTGGATTTTAGTTTTCATGCGCCATCACTTGTTGGGTTTTTTCAAGCATCAGAGATAGAACCCAATCAACCTTTTTATTTAAGGCATTAACATTGACTAATTTTGTTTAAAAATCTGTAAAAAAAAAATAAACAATTTTTTGTCACTTTTTTCTGTACAATTTTATTTTAAGGAAACTTTCGGAAGACCCGATGGTCTTATCACAGATGGTCTCATCGTAGAGTACCACCACATAGTGATTAGCATTCAACTAGTGGGTTCCCAATTCCAACTTAACGGAAAAACTTTATGTGTTTGAGCGGGATTTAAATTCATAAGCCTTGGACTACGAGTTTCATGCTCTTAACACTGAGCACGGATTCCTTGAAAGTTGAAAAATAATTTATCAATTGTTGAAATGACATTTTTAACTAAATAAACTTGGTTTTTCGAATGATATTAATTTAATTTTACAAAATTTGAATTTTACGAATCTTGAAAAAACTTGAATTTGAATTTGAAGATTAAAAAATTTGACACGTTTTGATCACATCGAATTTGAGTTCCCAAGTTCAAAAAATCAAAATTTGAACTACTTCGAATGAGTTTGACCAAGTTTAACAAACAAAAGCAAAACAAGCATATCCCTATACAAGCTGTACGTTTTTTTTTTTTATAAGCATATGATATTTTTAATACAATTTATGCTTTACTTAAAATACCACAAGTGATCTATTTTAGACTATATTATGAATATAATAAGAATAATGCGTATGAAACTTTACTATACATAAAGAAATTTGTTTTGCAATGACTTCTCATTACAATGACTTTCAAAATTCAATGAACTTTTTTTAAAAAAACATGTTTAAATTGCTGAGTAAGACTAAATATTATACTTAATTTATGTTTTTTTTTAACAAGTTGTTAACTTACTCTCACAAAAAAAGTTTGTTATGTATAGTAAATATTTATGTTAAGATGATAAAAATAATGCATATGAAAGTTTACTTAACTTTCATATGCATTATTTTTATTATTATCTTAACATGAGTATTTAAGTAGTCTTTTTTATCGCTTTCCCTGTCCAAGGCCGAGGAAGTCACTACAGTCGGCTACAGAGGGCTACTACTCTCTATCATTTTTATTATTTTTTATTTTTTGTGTGACTACAACCGAAATGTCACCGTTTTTAACTTCAAAACACAAACAAGACCGCTGCACGGAGAAAAAATTCAAATGCGGTGCAAGCGGAGAAGTGGTATGGCGAGTGTTCTATGACTTTTACCACTATTGCATTGATAGAGGTTTATATCAGTCATATGCATTAGTTAATTCAAACTGTTTTAATAATGGCATCTTTTATAAAACAGTGACAATATGAATAAATAAGATAACAAATAAATATTTAAAAATAAATAAATTATTTGTTCAAGGTTTTTAAAAGCACAGACCACAGACCAATAATATATTAATGGAAAATCCTTTCTGATGATTCTTTTAATAATGACGATGAGTCATTTATGATGAGTTTTTATTGATAAAAATTTGAAAAAAATTAATTAGTTGAAAAATCCATATATATATATATATATATATATATATATATATATATATATATATATATATATATATATATATATATATATATATATATATATATATATATATATATATATATATATATATATATATATATATATATATATATATATATATAATATATATATATATATATATATTTATATATATATTTATATATATATATATATATATATATATGTATATAGATATGATATAGATATAGAGGTAAATAACTAGCTCGTTAAAATGATCAAGTATTTACATAGTATTGTATTAAATTATTAAAAACCAATTGATGTTAAGTGGGATAAATTCACTGATCGCATTATGTACGCGGATTGAAACTTTTTCATGAGAAATAATGACTAAAATAATTTTCTCAATTATCTACTAACTAGACATTTTCTAAAAATACTAAACATTGACTCTCATGCTAAATAAACGGTAAACACAGCTGAGGGAAAAAAAGCAAACATCAAACAGGCAAAAACATTTATCTTATTTTAACAAACTCGATTTTGTTGCAAAATAAAACCAACCTGTTCAAATATAGGATTTTAAAAGGAATAATAACTTTTGTTCCAAATTAAAGTCTTCTTTATTAAATTAGGAGAGGTTGTTGGAAATAAAAAAATGGCAACTAAACTTTTACTTATAGTTTTTGTGCTGTTAGTAGCTAAATACGTTGCAGGTATTTAATTGAAACATTTTATCAATTGTAACTATTATTTAATGTCAATGACGGATTCAGGAGGGGACGGGGGGTATACATCCTCCCCCCCCCCCTACCAGATTCTAAAACACCTTAGAAATGGATGAAGTTTATTTTTTCTTTTTCTTTTTTAGGAGACTCAAATGTTATACAAAAAATATATCAAACCCCCCTCCCTTCCCCTCCCACCAAAAATTCCTGGATCCGTCACTATTAAATGTTAGAAAAAAAAAAAAAATTTTAAATATATTAAAAAAATTTTCTTGGCAGGAAAAGCTCCACCTGAAAAATGTAGTATGGCAATGTATAAAAAGATTGGCTGTTTTAAAGACCGCATTATACCGAACCGTCCATTACCTCTTGAGTTAGTTAACCACAGAGACCCTATGAATCCTAATTGGGATTCACATATTTTAGATTGGAATGAATGGCCAGAGTCTCTTCGCGCGTAATTAAATATTTTGATAATTTTGTTTAATAAAACTGTTCATTAAATTTACTCTGTTTTTTGAATATGTATTGTTGTTTTTTATTTTTGAAAATGCATAAAATACTTATTATAATTTTGTTTCTAAAAAAAAGTCTTGCTTGCGCATGTGCTGAAAAGGCTAAATCATTTGGTTTTAAGTTCTTTGGGCTACAGTTTTTTGGAGAATGTTGGAGCGGATCTGCCCTCAATTACCATCGTGATGGACCTTCAACTAATTGCATTGGAAATGATTTTAAGCCATGTAATGATTCTTCTCCCACAGAATGTGTTGGCAAAGCCTACACAAACTATATTTACACTCTTGAAACAGGTATAAAACAAAATATTCTTTAATACAAAAGCAACGAGTAATTGAAAAGATAGAAAGGAAAAAACAAAAAAAACAGAGCGAACTTTGATAAAGTTAAGATTAAACATGAATTGTACAATTTTTTTCAGTACAAAAGTCACCAATTAATGGAGGTTGGAGCGACTGGAGTGAGTGGACAGAATGTAGTGCAAGTTGTAATGGTGGTGTTAGAGCTCGCGAGAGACTTTGTAACAATCCAGCGCCTGAGAACGGAGGTCAAGGATGTAAAGGAGAAGGAGAAGAAGAAGAGGTGTGTAATTCGGAGGCTTGTGAACCTGGTAAGAAAATTCCTAATTAAAATAATAAACTTTTACACTTTTTTGCTATTTATATTTTTTTTATCGATAGTTTTACGTTTTTTTAATTTTATATTAATTTTCTTTATCCATTTAAAGAATTATATCAATTTTGATTTACAAAATAGAATGTCATAAATAATAACAATTATTTGGAAAACATTCAGTCAATACTTAAGGTGAATAAATACGCATAATTAAATTGACAATAAAAAAAAGTTAAATAATTTAAAAAATTTTGTAGTATGCGCTAAACAAATGGAGGTTGCTATTTTACTGGACGCTTCAACAAGTGTCACATCTACCAATTGGAAAAAGACAGTTGCTTTTGTTCAAAGTTTTACGAAAGAGTTTGTAATGGGCCCTACTGGTGTTCGATTTGCTGTCATCGATTTTGCGAATGAAGCTCAAATTCAAATTAATATTTTAGATCCAAAATATTGGAGCCAAGAGGCTTTTAGTAGAAAAGTTGGATCTATAGAATATTCTCGAGGTAACATCGATTTTCACTCAATATAAAAATATAAATGAAACATGAAAAAACATAATTAAACTTGTATATTGCAAAACTTATATCATAAATTTGTAAACCTTTCGTTTTAGGAAGAACAAAAACAGATTTAGCTATAAAATTAGCTCGAGAAAAAATATTCTGTGACAAATGCAATTTGAGACGCACTGTTCCAAAGCTTCTCATTGTTTTAACTGATGGCCAAAGTACGGATCCAGATCTTACAGAAAAGGAGGCCGATTTAATAAAAGTACGCAGACTTTAAGTTATATTATCAAAAATAAACAAATTTAAATCTAGTCTTGTAACTATTAGTATACTTTAGTGCTGTTTCAAAATGAATAATTTAATTTATTTCCTATAAAAAACAAAATCACAAAAACTTGCTTGCTCCTCAACCGTAGGCAAATAGTGAGCTTATATTAAAAATAAAGTTTTAGCTTATCACTTCAACTTCAAAATAAATAGGATAAATTAAAGCAAACTAAATTTTAACTTTTTTTTAGTCACAGAACAAAGTAAGCATAATAACCATAGGAGTTGGGGAAAAAGTTGACAAAAACGAGCTGACTTCAATGGCATCAAACAGCGACTATGTGTTTCTGCTAAATGGATACAAATACATAAACGATAAGATTAACCAGATCATTAAAATGTCATGCAAAGGAAGTAAGTTGTTTAGTTTTACTTTGCTAAATATTTCATAAATAACAAAGTTTTATGTTGAAATTAATATCTTCTTTTTTCTTGATTTAGAGAAAAACTGAGGTTATGAAGAAGATTATTATAAATTTAGACTTATATAATTTATTATTTTGTAAATAAGTAAAATAGTGTATATTTTTATAAACAAAACGAACGGTTGAATACTTTTAGTTTTTCTTATTAAAAACACAACCACTTAATATTATATAAATAAAAGATTTTTTTTTAAAAGTCCTAAAGTATGGCTTTATGTTTAGAAGTAATAAGGTCTTTTTGTTTTGTTTTTTTAATGAGGATATTTTAGTTAATAATATGACGATCGTTATGGACCGGTAAAACGAGTCATAGTAGGTCTTTTTTATTTATGGTTATTAATATATTCCAAAAAGGTCCTGTTGGTCTTGTCACAAAGAACCGTGAAAGAGCATTTAACAAGAAAGTTCACCCCACCTTTCTTACTGATATTACTTAAATGACCAAAACAGGAATCTAACCTTGGACCTCTTGATTCTAAAGCCAAAATAAAATTATCAAAAGCATTATTACTAAAATGAAAACGCGTAGAAGAATACTTAACTATGATCAAAAAACAGGAACTTGCATTTATTTTATTGATTAGCAAAAAATTAAAAATATAAAAAAACAAAGCTGCATTATCTACAAATAAAATTTTTGACACAAAAAGTTGATTATCTCTGATTTTTTCTTTTTAAGTTCTCCGATAAAATCATATAAAAATACTATTAAAATGACAATAATATATATATATATATATATATATATATATATATATATATATATATATATATATATATATATATATATATATATATATATATATATATCAACATCATATTTAACACAACTCATAATAAACAAAATAAAACTCCTTCCTGGTTCTTTAACGAGTTTACATAAATTTTCAATAAACAGTCGTCTAAGAAGAATATAATTACTAAAACAGGGCTTTTAAGGCAAAAAATGCCCCAGTCTAATTTTTTGAATAATAGGTATATGACATTGTTAAAAAAAACATAACTTTTTCAAACTTCACAAAATAAATTTAATGTTGAAACATTCAGTAAGTTGAACAAATATCATTGTATGCAACAATAATATTGATTTGGAATGGCAGTTTAACGTGATAACTAAATAAAAATAAATTTTGAAAATTTTTCTGCAGAGATTGCTTGTAAATTTCGGGCGGCAACCACCTCTTACCTTAATAAATGAGAGATTGTTAAATCTCCTACATATTTCTTATGTTGATTGCTAAGTATGTTAAAAGCATGTATATTGTATATTTGCTACAACAAATGTATATTTAATGCTACTTTTTTTAAAACTATTAGTTGTGTAATTATTTACCATTATTTGCACTTGAGAATTTTTAAACAAAAAAATTATAAATGCAAATGAGATTTTATTTCAAACTTAAACGTGGAATAAAGCCTCCAACTAACTAAAGATAAACGAAACAATTATTCAAAAGAAAAATTTATTAAAGAACATTTTAATACTAGAAAAAATGTAAATATTTTATTTCTTTTGAAAAGATAGACACTTCAAAAACGTATATTTTTTAAAGTAAAGCGTTAAAAAAGTTATTGCATGTTTCAACCATTTTAAACAATAAAATATATACCATAAATATATAAAATCGCTTAAGTTCACTTATGCTTTGAACATTTATTTATCACGCATTAATAAAAAAATTTCAATTTTTTTTCCTGAAACATACAGAAAATTATATTGATAATTGATATTGTAAAAGTAAAAAAATGAAAAATGAAAAATGAATGAAAAAATGAGAAATAAAAACTAGTATTCAATATTTAATTTAAAATGAAAACATCTACTTTGACCGAACTTTCAATAACATCTCATAAGTTCGGCCGCTATATAAACACTAATAACGTTTCACAAACTTTATGTCACAAATAATGAAAACTAATTTTTAAATATTGTTTTTTAATTTTTAAATATTGTTTTCCCAAGAAGACTTTTTTTTGTTAAAAAAAAAGTATTTTTGGGGCGCTAAAGAAAATAAGATGGAGCACATTAAAAAAATACCTTTTGAAATATAAATAGTAGTATTTTTTCATTTTATTGCAATTAGTCAACTATTTTATTACTTTGGCTATTATCACATTTGCTACGCCACTGGTTAATAAAATTAAAAATATATTTTTCAATTAATTTAAAAAGGTTTTTTCAATTCACAAAAAAACACTACTTTTCTTTCAATGAGCTTTGTGTGTTTATTGACAATTCTTCGACGTATCGTTGACCATAGTAGAACAGCAAAAACCACACAACCAATCGTCACAGGATTCGCAACGCATCAATAATTAATGTTGAGCTGTAATTTTATCTTCCAAAAAAATGTCACAAGCTTGACATTTTTTAGAACTCAAAGAATCGTCAGTTAATTTTGAAATTGTAAACAAATTTTATATTCAAATAAAATACCATGATGTGTATCCATTACAAAAATGTCAAAATTTACAGGTAACGTTACCGGTAAATTTTAAACTCGCAACACTTATCAACATTTCTCAACATTACTGCTAATTGTCTCCTTTGTTGTTTATCCGTGAATGACCGAAGTTAGAGTATTTCAAAATTTCACTAATTTTTATAAAAAAAGTAGTTAATTTTCAAAAATCAATAATTTTTTTTGTAAATATAATTAATTTGGTGATTTTTAATAATACTAAGATTAAATTTCGTCATTTATTTTAATAATTTGCTTATTTTAGATAATAATAGTATGCCTTTTTTCAAATTGTTGTTTTGCTAAAGAATTATTTCAGCGTGTTGCATATAAACATTATTATTTTTTTAATAGATTCATATTAACGAACTTATCTCAAACATTATTTGAGAAAAAAAAGTCTGTAAAATTTGAGTTTTGAAAAGATTTTCATTTCACTATATAAAGTAAAAACTCCGATTTAAAGTACAGAAGAATCCCATTTACTCGGACTCTGAATGGGTATATATATATTTTGTTCGACTTAGCATATGTCCGAGTTATGCGAAGCATTTGGTATGTATCCAAATTGAAAATTTCGCATTGGTCAGCTTTTTAACTTTTAAACTTCTTTTTTCAGGAAATCAAAAAATCTGCGTCGTGACAAAAATGTCACAAAATAAATAAAATATAGATCAAAAATAGTATAGAGACAACAGTAATAAATATCATATCAAAAGAGCATACTAATTATACCAATTTTATCATCTCTTGCATGTTTCTTCTTTTTTTTTTTTTTTTTTTATTTTGTTAGATATTTTTATGTTTTTATCTTCTTAAAACCGATTCATATAATTGTAATCCAAATGATTTAATATTTCTCCAGCTCATATAATTGTAATCCAAATGATACATTTTTTTGGTATCTTATGAAGAATTTTATATAAGAACAGTGTGCTTTAATTCTAAAGGTTTTAATAGCATTGTTTAGTTCAAGTTTCAGCAAAATCTGCGTAAGCAAAACATATTTTGATCTAGTATTTATTTGATATAACCATATGGTCGTGTTGAAGCTTTTATTCTAGTTATGTGTTTTCCCATGAAGTAAACAACTTAAATAATCATTTGGGGTCAGTTTATCATAAACAGATTTTAATTTAAGTCACATGTGTTACATTTCTGGATAATGTTTCAATATCTAAAACCTTTCCATTTGTGATTGACAATGTTGCTGTAACAACTTTAACTAAAATGTGTGAACTATTCTCTGAGGCATTCTCTGAAGCATTCTCGGAGTTTATGAACAACTTCATGAATACTTTCATAAGCTATTGTTTGTGCTCTGAATTTGTTTAAAAATAATCTATATAACATATTTCTAAACATATTCATAACAATTTATATTACAATATTAAATTTTCAAAAAATTTTAACTTTTTTTCAAAAGTAACCAGACTTGTGATAATACATGAAGAATAAAACCGAAGAAGATATAGCATTTTTTGGTAAAACCAAAAAAGAATCTTTTTATTGATCCACAATTAGCGCGATATGGTTTTTATCTTATATTTAATTAATTTAAACGATGCACTTTTTTGTTTTTTAATTTAATTTTTTTTTTTCATTGTGTTATTTTCATATTTTTATTTTTTAGAGCTTTTTTTAAAAATTAAAATATGCAATTTTATTTACCTTTAAACGATGATAGCCCATTTAAAACTTTTAAAGTTTAATTTTTTAACCTCTTATTTTTCATTCCATTAGTAGGATTATCAATTATATATATATATATAAAGAATTGCTTTTAACCAAAGGATGCAAAATCGAGAAAAAAACTCCGTCAGAGTCAAGAAAAAATCGGAGTTTCGATAAAGTTTTGTAATAAAATAAAAAGTTAAACTATCAAATTGATAATTAAACATTGTTCTTGTATTATAATTTTTTTAATATTATATATTTTAGTTTATGATTCATTATAAATTTAAAAAAAGACATATTTTTTTATTTCTTAGTACATAAGCATTTTTTCTAACACAATTCTTTCACGAACAGGTTTTATCTAATAAATGGCTTAAATTTTGTGGAGGACAACTTTTTTGGCTTTTTTGCTGCTAATTTATTATGATTCAGAGCTGCTTGAAATTCGGTTCTTCTTGTTTGCCTTTGGCGCAATTATTTTATTTAGCTCGGAGACTATTTTCTTTTGTTGCAAATGTTTGATCAAATAATTTTGCTGCAGAAACTTGATACCTTTTTTCGAAGCGTGAAAAAGTGTGTGGTTTTTATTTTTTTTTTAAATCGGATACCAACACATGCGCATGTGTTGGTATCCGATTTAAAAAAAAAACATGCTTGTAAAGCATATGCTTTTACGATTTTCGTAAAAGAGATTAAAGCCTCTGCAAATTTGGAACTGATATCAGTTTCTACTATCTTCAATTTGCTAACTAACGTTACCATAACAATGTCACACTCCAAAACTGTTGTATTTTGTTTTTCCAAGCAAAATGCAGCAATGACTTTCAATGAATCAGACAGCGATTTCAACTAATCCAAGTCAATGTCATTTAACATGTTAAGGCAGTTTAGTTCCTCAAGTGTCTTTTTTTAGACCTTCTAAGCTTTAAAAAAAAAAAAAAAAAACACATTCAAAAATCTTTATATCGTCTCAAAAACACTATTCCACCTGGTGCGGTTGTCGAGCAGCAGTCCTTTGTCATGCAAAGATCTGTAAATTTCGTGTATGTTTCTTTTAAAACTTTATATGGAAATAATGAATATATCAAGGACTTTATTAGTATTCAAATTTTTTTTATTTTTCAATATTATCTTCATATTCAATCTTTTCCTCTGAATAATTAATAATCAATTCCATATCAGTCTCTCCATCAGTTTCCGCTTCTGCTTCAATATCCGAATCAGTTTCTTTGCGGTCCACAATTTTGTGACAATCTTTTTTAACATACATCAAATTAAAAAAAAACTAAAATGAATTCTGACAGATCTGATGCGGAAACATAATTATGGTACACAATTTCAGCATCCACCTACAGCCATCCGTAGTTTTAATTGCAATATCTTCACTATCTAAGCCAAATTCCTTTAACTTTTCCATAATAAAATGTTCCTCACATATTTGTTTTTAATTTAATTAAATTAAATAACTTTGAATTAGCTAATATAAATATACTAATGTAAATGAACTTTAGCTATTAGATAAATTAAGTTAATATTTTCAATTTTTATTTTTGTTTGTTTTTAAAATTAAATTTTTAATATTATAAAGTTCTTTGCAACAACCAAATTTGACGTAATTTTGACGTCACATTTGGTTGTTATTGAAAAAGTATATATCTAAAGAGCGTACAGTTTCAAAACAACAGCTTAGAATTATTGTAAAAGCAACGTAGAAAAAGAAAAAAAAAAGTTTAGTTATGTTACCAGTAAAAAAAAAATATTTTTCGAAAATTTTGTCGGAGTTTCGTCGAAGTTTCTCAATTTTTAACAATACATTTAAAGCAAGATCCTTGTCATGACATTTCATTGACGCATATTAACAACAGTAATAGATTCTAGATATTTGAATTTCTTAAATATGGAAGCAAAAATTTTTTCTAATAAACCTGTAGTCACTGAGACACTTTGAGTTTTGACTAAGTTGGTACTATAACTGGCTTTTTATTAATACACTTGCAAATGCACTTTCGCTTTTAATATAATATAGTTTAGGCTTGTTACTATAACCACTTCTTACTGGCTGTACCGGGCGGCAGATATCCAAAGGGCGCCAAATGAAAAGAAGGTACCTAAAAAAAGGTCCTTCATTTATAATGTAGGAAAATTTTGATAAATAAGGGCTGCTGTCATAGGCGGCGTGACGGCATTCGGCGGTCCTGCTTACTGGTACCTACTCGCAGATGATGTACTGGTCTTCTGCGAGTTTCCCGCTTTTTTTATACTATAGCACTGTTGTTTTATGAAAATTTATAAAAATAATTTTATACATTACCATGTTTCTTTTATAATTATAATATTGTATAAGAGTCTCTATTCTACAAACTTTAATTGTAAAAATAATTGTAAAAAAATAATGCTTAAGATTTAACTCTATCAATAATACACTATTATCGCTGCCTAAAAAAAAGACTATAACTTTAGAGATAGTAGAAAGCATTTCTGATAAAACTGGAAAAAAAAATGCGACAAAAATGGACAATAGTGTATTTTGTTGACGACTTTCATGTAACTATAGAATTTGTTAGGTAACAATGAAACATAGGTGGCCATCAAAAAATTGTCAGTTATTTCAAGATTTTGAATATGGAGTTCATCATTCAATTTTTTAACAAGTTTACTTTCAAAAAAATTTTGAAAGTAAAAACTTTTAAAGATTTTTATCTTTATTGCTTTTATTTTAGTTTATTGCCTTGAAGAGTTCCTATCATATTGTTTTGAAGAAGAAGAAAAAAGGAATTCATATTAAGTGAACTTGAATCAAGCCTTTGTCGGCTTACATTAATTAGTTGACCTAATTAACAGTAAGTTTTACACCTTCTAACATCGTGTGCAATCCTGTCTACTTTTTCTATGCTATCTTTCTAAATAGACTACTTCTGTCTTTCACTCTAACATATCTTCGTTCTTCCCAAACTCACCTTACTCTCGGTCCGTGGAGCGGGTTATGACGCTCCTTTAGGAGCTGAACTTATCTTTGCTGGTCTTGGTAATGTGGCCTCTGTAATTGGTCTTGGTAATGTGGCCTCTGTTCGACAATTAGCCGTAGGAGGATAAACCACAATACCAAATTTTGTATGGAACCTCTGGCGTAGTATTAACTCACTCACAAATTGCTTCCAGAGTAGTACATTAATTTAGTAATCTAACTAATAGTATTAATTGCACATTCTTACGTCAGTGCAATATCTGTCCGCTCTCTTTATGCTATCTTTCTAACTCGACTTCTTCTGACTTTCATGCTAGTATTCTTCGTTCTTCCTAAACTCACTTACTCTTGGTCTGTGAAGCGAGTTATGATGCTCCTTATGGAGCTGAAGTCATCTTTGCAGACCCGGTTATCTGGCCCTCTATATAGCAATAAGCCGAAGGAGGTTAAACCACAATACCCAAATTTTGTATGGTTATAACTTTTAAATGTTAAAAGATTATTGTATGAAATTTAAAATTTATCGATGAATATAACTTTAGTTGAGAACAGTAAAAAAATTGTAGTGCTTTTTTTGTTCCTAGACTCATTGCAATAATTTGCAGTCATTGCAATAATTTGCAAAGCATCCTTTAAGTATAAGTATGTACACTGAGGCATATTCGTTTAGACGCATCAATTTTTTTCTCTTTATCTTAATTTTTTTCTATGTATTGTCAACTGGTATGCATGCTAGTTATTATCAAAATAATTGTTGTGTTGTGGGCTAATAAAAACCACAAAAAAATTTTTTCTATGTGTCTTTATTAACATGAGAGTATGTTTGATATACAAAAGCACATTTTTTAATTGGAATATATCTATAGACGCAATCAGGTTAATAACGGTAATTATTGATTTTTAATCACTTTTACACAAATAAATTGATAAATTTTAGTGTAATTTGATCTTTTGCTCTGCCAGTATCATTTTTATTGCATTTTACGAAATGCCTAAGGGAAAGTATTTGACAGATGCTGAAAAAATACAAATTAATTTATATCGTGGCTCAGAAATCTCACCAGCACTTTCTATACAAGAAATAGCAAGAAAAAGATCTGACCATGTTGTACGAAACTACATTGCAAAAGGTGACAATTACGGTGTAAAAAAAGCAACAAACGGCAACAAAGTATTAACAAATCGGCAAATTAATCGAATTCGCTTCGAAGCAACCAAAAATAAATTGAATGCAACACAAATAAAGGATAAATTATTATTGCCTGTCACCAATAAACATGTTGCACATATTCTACGTACAACACCAAACGTAAAGTGGAAGAAACCACACCAAAAACCAATGTTAAAAAAACACCATAAAATTGCTAGATTACAGTTTGCTAAAAATAGATTACAGTTTGCTAAATTACAGTCGCTAAAAACCATATGCATTGGACTCATGAGTGACAAAACGTAATATTTTCAGATGAAAAAAAGTTCAATTTAGATGGTCCGGAATCTTACAGTTGTTATTGACATGATTTAAGAGGAATAAATGACCCACAAACAAAACGAAATTATGGAGGAGGAAGTTTAATGGTTTGGGGTGGATTTTCTTATTCAGGAAAATTGACTCTGTGTTGTGGTTTACCTAAAATGAACTCGATAAAGTATGCAGAAATGTTGGATGATGTTCTCATAACTTATATGGATGAAAATATGGATGATAATGCCATATTTCAGCAAGATAGTGCTGCAATTCACACATCTAGGCATTCTATGAAATGGTTTAAAGACCACAACATCCCGGTTCTCGAATGGCCAGCTTGTAGTCCGGACTTAAATCCAATCGAGAACGTGTGGGGAATGCTATCAAGAAAAGTTTATGACGCTAAAGCAGCCGGACACCAATTTAAAACTGTTACTGAGTTAAAGTGTAAAATCCTTGAAGCATGGTCTGAGTTGGATCAAACTACACTTCAACGACTAGTGGAGTCAATGAAAGGCAGAATTTTTGAGGTTATCCAGTGTAATGGAGGACATACGCATTACTAATTTCCATCTTTTAATGTCAAAAATATGACTGCGTCTATAGATATATTCCAATTAAAAAATGTGCTTTTGTATATCAAACATACTCTCATGTTAATAAAGACACATAGAAAAAAATTTTTTGTGATTTTTATTAGCCCACAACACAAAAATTATTTTGATAATAACTTGCATGCATATCAGTTGACAATTCATAGAAAAAAATTAAGACAAAGAGAAAAAAATTGATGCGTCTAAACAAATATGCCTCAGTGTACATATAAACATTTGCTCCATGTCAGGAAGTTATCTCAAACACCAAAAAAATGCTGGATCTGCCCCTGAATTAGAAATAGTAAGTGATCTGAGCAACCATTTTGCTAATTTTAATAATTTTCTAAATTTCAAGCAATAAAATAGTTTTTATCTGTTGAATACTTCATTATATCTATTTTATCTATTCTAATCATTTGGGTATATTGTTAAAAATCTTCACACTATCTTGCCACTCCGAAAAGTTTGCAGAAGTTAAAGCCAATGTTTTGATTGTCTCCTCAGGAATCCGTCATGCTTTCAAATTAAAAGTTTCTGTATTGAATTTCTTTGTAATCGTGTCATTAAAGCTTTAAAAGTAAAAATTTCACGAAACTGTTATATTTTAAATGCCAACTGAGCGGTGTCCCAACTGCACCACAACTAAAATATTACGATCATACAAACTCAAATAACATTTATTAATTTTTAGTCTATAAAAATTGCACTTATATCTGACATAAACTTATTTGTGATCCAAGTTGTTAGAAAATAGATTTCAACTGTTACTTTTATGGTTGTTGTTACTATTAACAACTAGCAAGTGTAAGGCATAAATAGTAATATTATTTAAGCTAAATGTAATTTTGAATAAGTGCAAACCGCGCGTACAAAAAGTACTCACTCCTAACTAATGTTTATTAAGTTAAAAAACTTTGCAGTGAATTGTTTGTCAGGTATACATTGGGAGCACATTTGGAGAAATTTACGTTAAGTATCTTACTTTTAGTAATAAATTTGGACTAAGAAGACCTAACTATCATGTTACAAAGCACCACAAAAATGCATTTAACTTGGAAGTTCACACCGTCTCACCCCCCCCCTCCACCTTTTTTTTTTTACTAATGTTTTGAACCTTTTGAATAAGAAGCAAGTGTTTTACCTGCTGCGCCATGGCTGTCGAGTTTGCATATATAACTTTATCTTTGAACAAATAATTAGATTTTAATTATTTAAATAATAGTTTAAAATTAAACTAAAGCAATTGATAATTTAGAATTATTAAACAACTTTCCCTATCTATTAAAAAAAAGGTTTGTGTTATATCTTTTTTTTTTTTAAATATGTATTTTCATGTTAATGTTTTAAATGCTTGAAAGAATAAAATTTTGTAGGAATGTATTAAGTATAGTTTGATATACTTTCTATAAAGAACATATACAAAACAATATTTTGTTAAGTTTACTTTCACATTCATCTGATACTCTCATGAGAAACAGAAAAAGCGTGCTATTAAAAAAGAATCTCGTGTTATCTCCACCTGGGATTTAAAAGCAAACATTAGTATCCATTTTTATTGAGGTTTAGATTTAGATTTGAAATGCCAAATTAAGTTAAAAAGAACCTGTGTAAACATTAAGAAATTTTTAGAACACAATCTAATTAATTAATCAATTTCAAAAAACTCTCATTAGATTTTAAATCGTATTTCAGATTCGCTAAAGTAGTTTTATTAACGCATAACTATCAACACAAACTGACAATGAAGTTGATAACAACTACGTGTGCTCTTGCATTTCTAAACTTTTTTACAGGTTATTTTAGACTTTGCATTGTTAAATTTTTTTATTCTTGTCGGTTGATGCAATATTTATTGACATTTGTTTTAGGGAATCTATCTGCTGAAAAGTGTGCCATCGAATACAAAAAGATTGGCTGTTTTAAAGATCGTATTGTTCCGGAAGTTCCCTTGTCAACGGAATTAATAAGTGACAGTGAGCCTGAAAATCGTATTTGGGATTTAAACACTTTAGAGTGGAAAGAATGGTCAGACTCACTAGAAATGTAATCATTGATTTTAAACTAATATCTTTAGTGTTGACATCGTGTATAAGAGTATATCTTATAATAGTAAGAAAACATCAATTAATACAATTTCTCTTACAATTATTAATTTATTATTCAAAATTTTCGCTGGATTATGGTTACCAGCATCATCAGCTCGTAAAAATAATTAAAAAAATAGGGTGGTCCTTAAAGCAACTTTTTTTTTGAAACGTCTGCTCAACCACTCAAAATGTATTCTATATAATAAAATAATACTGGAACTAAAAAATTTTCAAAAAAAGTAAATACTTTTGGGGGTAGCTCAAGACCCTTAAATATCAGACGGGTCCCCCTATAGTAATCAAAAAGATAGTTTTTCAAAAGTATATCATGTTGGGTCTCATAAGAGGCAAAATTATATAAAAAACATTAAGAAAAAAAAAATTATAATAAAATTTTTTTGTAAAATGCATATTTTTAGTTTTTAGTTTAAAAATGTCATTTTCTAGTCAGTGGAATCTAAAATAATAATTTTTTTCACAAAATGATGATTATTTTTGAATTCTTTATAAAATTTTGCTTCTTTTGAGACCCAACACGATATACTTTTAAAGAATTATTTTTTTGATAATTATAGGGACCCGTCTGATGTCTTGAGCTATCCCTAAAAAAAAAATTTTTTTAATTTTTAATTCTAGTATTATTTTATTACATAGAACACATTTTAAGTGGTTAAGCAGACTTTTTTTAAAAAAGTTGTTTTAAGCCCCCTGGTGTTATTGGCCCCGCATTGAGCATATGATTTTAAAATGCATAACAAATTACTTAAAATAACAAATGGTAAAAGTTTTTAAGATTTTTATAACTTATAAAAATTTTTATAATTGATAAAAATAAGATATATTCATTCGTTATAATTTGAATATTTTCTTATAAAATATTATAATACCTTAAGGATTGTATAATTCTAATTTTTTTCTAAATATTTTTCAATACCAATATCATTTTCGGAGGAATTTTTACATTTTTTTTTGAAAAAAGGTAATTTTCAACATTCAAAAAAAAAATATATATATATATATATATATATAAAAATATATATATATAACACACCTGGGCGACACTAAACGTCACAGTGGGTGCCATTTATTACCAAATAATATTGTTTTCCCTAAAGTGTATCAAGTTGGGTCTCAAAAGAAGCAAAATTTTATAGAAAGTCTAAAAAAACTATTGAAATAAATTAAAAATCAGTTTTTCGAAATTTATTGTAGAAACAAACTAACATTCAAAAAAAGTTTAGATTTTTAAAGACGTTTTTGACAATATGTAAGCTTACTTTAAGAAGCTTACTTTCAGAAAGTTTTATTTAAAAAATCATTATAAAATTTTGTTTTCGGGCGTCATAGTGCGTGAATTTTTTGTTTTGAATGTTATAAATTAATTTTTTTTAATAAAAATCACTAATGTATATATATAATTTTAAAATATATTTACGATTATTTTGACTTAAAAGTATTGCTCCAACTCTAGGCCCTTCTTCACCATTATCAAAAACCCTTATTTAAAAAAATCTAACCTACTTTTAGGTCCAATTAGTACTGGACTCAAAAAAGATTGCATTTTTTTAATAAATTAATGAGTATGGCATTTTATGTTTTCTTACCTACAAAATTTTTTTTGTTTTTAAACGAAATCTTTTATTGAGAAAACAGTATAACTTTCTATATATTTCAATTTCTCCATATGTGCTCCCAATGTATATCTGACAAACAATTCACAGCAAAGTTTTTTATTACATGAAAATTTCAATTACATTTACATTTAAGTTTTAAATTTTAAGTGTTTGTGTGGGTAGTTGTTAAGGGTCTGCTTCTCGTAAAAAATTTATTTCAATACCAATACCAAGGCAATTCCAATATAGCCTTGAAATGTTTTAAGACATATTAATACTTTTTCAAAGTGGTCTTGTTACATAAAAATAATTTCAAGAAAATCAAGACTTGACAAGACTTTTCAAG
The DNA here is from genome assembly GCF_038396675.1 of Hydra vulgaris. NCBI lineage: Eukaryota > Metazoa > Cnidaria > Hydrozoa > Anthoathecata > Hydridae > Hydra > Hydra vulgaris. Next base: position 60,849,798 of record NC_088922.1, on the reverse strand, counting down.
ACCAAAAATTAAGTCTTGAAATTGCTTTCTAAATTAGAAGATTTCAAGTCCATTTTTTCTTTTAAAAATTTGAAAGGAATTAGTTGTTTTTTTTCAAAACATTTATTTATCATACTTTTCACAAAAAAATCATAAAACTGATTTCAGTATGTAAATGCTGCGCTTTAATGCCTTCAAAAACATGATGGCAGTTTTTGCGAACTTAAAACTTTTTAAAATACGCATAAAAATAAGAAGAGTGAGTAAAAATTTAAACAATCGAAAACACTACTTCAATTGAACGCGTAGTAATTAAACTGTTATACTAAAATAATTTTTGTGACGTCACATTCGACTACCCCCTCCCTCTCCTTGACACAAAGTTTTGCTTCCCCTCCCAGCCCCCCCTCCCTTCGCCCAATTAGCGTGACGTACTTTATTGATGACCCCTTAGTACAAGGTTAAATTTGTGAACTCATCTTTGAAATCTTTCAGGTTGATTAGTCTAGTCTTGATTTAAAAAATACCAAGAAAAGTCTTGTTATTTCTTGAATTACTAGTTATTTTTTAATGTTGGTCTTGATTCATTTAAGTCTTTTCAAGACAAGACTGAAATGGTCTTGTCTCGTCTTGTCTTGGTATTGTCTTGTCTTGCTAAAATGAGTTTAACAAGACTTTTTATTTCAAGGCGCAGACCCTTATTAGTTATAGAATTAATTTGGAAATATTTTATAAAATCTCAACCGAAAATCTAGAGTAAGCAAGTCTTCACAATTGCACATTATTAATATGTACTTATCCCTATAACATTTTAAAGTTACGTTACGTATTGTAACGTAAGCGGGATTCGTTACGTTACGTGCAAAACGTCCGTTATTATTACATAACCGAGACGTAACATTGTAACGTAACGCTACGTGAAAAGTGTTACGTATCAACACGTAACACTTTGACCTAATGTTACTTAACATAGTAATCTATTGTATCTATCATCATTATTTTTTTCATATGTACATAAATATATATTTAGAAAGAACGATACTATATATAGAAAGCTGTTTAAAAAAAGGGAAATAAGTGAAGTCAAGTCAGAGAGTGTAGAAAGATATTGCTTCAAAAGGTGCAACTATACACATAATTGGCTTATGCTAATTAATATCCTTAATATTCTATTTAACATCATGACAAAGGTTGAAATTTTATATACATTTTTGCTTGTGAGTTTTAAAAACTCTTAAAATGTTACGCTTGTATAATTGATCAAAAAAAAGAACGTAACGTAATGTAACAAAATCTAGATATGAGACGTAATTAAAATACGTCTAAAATATAGATTTTTTTAACGTTAAGTTACGTTTCAGTAAAAGAAACGTAACTTTGCGAATTGAAACTTTTTTTTTTTAGCGACATATTATAATATGTTATACTAATTATAATATATATTAAAATAATTATAATATATTATATATATATATATAAATATATATATATATATATATATATATATATATATATATATATTATAATTATAATAATTATAGTATATATTAAAATATGTTATACAAATTAGTTACAAAAAAAAAATTAACTAATTTTTATTAACTAATTAAGACAAATCTATTATACAGTTAAAATAAACGATAATATTTAGCAATTTAAAAAAAATATATTTTAGTTACAAATGTCTCGACAAACGCATTGATAAATAACTTTGTTAAATAATAAATAATTACCGTAACTCATGATCATGAGTTACGGTATTTAATAAAATAGGCCGGGTGAATAAAAATAAGCAATTGCTTTTACTCTGTAATTGGTCAGCTTTACGCAAATAAAAACTTCAAGAGTTATGTTCATATTTTTACTTACGTAAAGTTAAGCAATTTACTCAGTCATTTCTCAGCTTTACGTAAATAAAAACTTAAGAAAAACTTCTTAATTTTTTATTCACGTAAAGCTGACCAATTACTGAGTGAAAGCAATTACTTATTTTTATTCCGGCCTAATTGTTTTATTTACAATATTATTTAAGTATTTGATTATTTATGTATTTGATTTTTGAAAACGCGATAACAGGCTTCTCAAAAATATTGTAATTAAAAAAGTATTTTAAAAATTAACCTACGCTTGTGGTTTTTTTTAAAAAAAAAAAAACTTTTTAAAGGTTAATACAACTTTTAAAGCTTTAAAAGTAACGTAACGAAAAACAAACAATAAAAGTACCTTTAAAAGTTAAAATAATCTACGGAACGGTTAAGCAATCTTATTACGTTTAATCTTATTAAGCCGTTAATCTTATTAACGGTTAAGCAATCTAAGATACTTATTACCTTTATAATCTATTTATCTATCAGAAGTGGCGTAACGTAAAACATTTAAGAATTAAAACGTTTTAATTTTTCAATGTATTTGACGTACTTAATTACGTTAAATTAACCTACGCTTGTGGTTTTTTTTTTAAAAAAAAAAAAACTTTTTAAAGGTTAATACAACTTTTAAAGCTTTAAAAGTAACGTAACGAAAAACAAACAATAAAAGTACCTTTAAAAGTTAAAATAATGTACGGAACGGTTAAGCAATCTAAGATACTTATTACCTTTATTATTATCTTATTAAGCCGTTAAATACGTCACATATATAAAATTTTTATGTTACATTACGTCATTTTTTTTTTCTTCAAGTGTAACAAATTATGACGTAACATAACGTTAAAAAAATCTGTTTGAAACATATTTTAGTTACGTCTCAAATCTAGATTTGGTTACGTTACGTTAAGTCTCAATTGATTACACTTTATAAAGTTAAAAAAAAAACATTTGAGACATAACATTGCGTATTGAAACTATATACTTTTTTCGTGACAAAGTAACCAATTTAGACGAAGTTATTTTACAATAAAATTAAAATATAAGATAGTATTTAGCAATACGGTAACGATAAACAAACTTTTACTGCATTATCAAGTTTATTTAATTAATATTTAATTAAAAGTTAGAGAATGTAACCTTGTTACCAATTGTAACCGATTAAGATGTAACGTAACTTTAAAATGTTATAGGGGATAGGTTATTAGCTCCTGAAGGAAACTACTTAAGTGATGAGCATTTTTTACAAAAGAGGAAAAGAATTGCTAAAATGTTAGGTCATAAACTTTTTAATAAAAAAACATTAAATGAATAACCAATTTTTGCACAAGATTTGGTGTATCTGAAATTGCTGAATTATATTTTGAAATGTATTAAAAGATATCTTAAAAATGAAACTGATAATGAAGGACTATTAATAACAATGTTGTGTATAGACTAGCAAGGGCATTATAAAAAATAAAAACTATCAAAAATTTTTGACAATTTACTTCTATACTAAACTTAACTAAAAAACTTAACTAAAAAAAAACTTAAGGGAAAATATTAGTAAGCTATAGAAAAAATACATTGTGACAGATTATAAGAATATAGATTATTAAGTATGGTATTATAAAATTACTCTTGAAAAAGATTTAAAAAAAAGATGTGATGTCATGAATACTTAGCAGATGCCATTTCTAGAGTCACCATAGTCCAGTGGTATAATAATAACAAGATTATAGTTTATCAGCAAAATGATACTATTAAAGAGATGAGAAATATGTCAACAGCAACAGTAAGTATGAAAGGTGGAGATCTTTTTGACATGTTAGCAGCACACCATGTGAGGCAGTACACTATAAAGTATTATATGGATAGCATATTGTACTGCATTAACATATCCATGAGTAACAGATTGTTAGTATATTCTTGTTACATGCATTTCGTTAATGTTCTAAAAAAGAATCAGTTGAGCTTGATTGAAGTGTAAAGTAATAACTTGTGCTAACCCATTGTCTCAAGGTTAAGGATGATCTTCTAACCATTCTCTTATATCAACAATGGAGGGAAAATGATGATAAATAATAACATGTTTATCATGTGATAATAGATTAAATGAGATAAGCTACTTACACAACTTGTTAATACTTTACAGAAATACAAAATCATTGCAGAAATTGTTTCAAAACTTGTTTTTACAAAAAGTTGTATTACTTTTTGTAAGAACAAGTCTTGAAACAATTACATTTTGTACACAAATTTTATTGTATACTTTTTGTATACAAAAGTTTTGTGTGCAAAACGTAAAATCTTTTTCAAATGGAGCACATAATTTCTTTTAAATAATTATCAAAGAATTAAATTTTTTTTTTTTTACTTTTATACTATTATTATAAAATTCAGATCATAAAAACTACAACAAAAAGAGAAATTAAAAAACAGCTAAGAACAGCACAAGCAGTTCTTCACTAACTTACTTAAATCTTGATTGTTTGATTGAGGGATACAAATAAACTATTAGTTGTCATTAAAACATTATTTCATTACCTCGTCTATTATTATTAGTTTTTTAAATCAATTTAATGGTCAACTAAATTTTAAAGAAATTCCAATTAGTTTTAAATAAAAGTTCAAAAAAATAAATTAGGAGGTAACTGCTTGAGTGATTCTGCATGTGCTTAAAATGTTTTTAGCAAAGTATGTTGTTAAATGATATAAATGAACCATTTAACAAAAAATATAAATACTATGTGTTACAAAATACTATGATGTAATGAATGAGCAGCTTTAAGACAATTGATAAAAGTAAAAGCAGCTTTAAGACAATTGATTTGAACATTACATTTTAATACACATTATGCAGACAAAAAGGTATGACTATGTGCTGATGAAGGCCTAGTTAATGTTAAGAATGTTACAAACTAGTTTTGTATCCTGTCCACATGATTAAGCTGGCAACACATTTAACAAAT